>NC_047650.1:2329514-2355987 GCF_902201215.1 Prunus dulcis | reverse complement strand
TTTTTTTTTTTTTTTTTCCAATCCCCCAAACCCCGCAGAACCCAAAACTAGCGCTCATTACCTTTGATTTCTTCTCCCCCACCCCAACCCTTAGAAATTTCTTCTCCCCCCCTAATTTCCCAATCACCACTCACAGATCCCTCCCCCTCCTCCTACCCCCCACTTGCTGAAACCAGAATCCCTTCACCGCCTCCCCCCGATTTATTTCTCCCACATTTGAGCTCTTTGCAGAACCAGAGAAAAAAATTAATTTTTAATTTAGTAGTGAAGCATATGCTTAACATGGACTTTTTAAACAGAGATTTGGATGAAAATTGCTAAAAACTAATGGTGACGGGTAAATTGGCGATAAAATTTAGTATAAGGGCTAAATTGGTAGACAAAAAAGTTTAGGGTGGAGATTTCAACAAGCGTGATAATTCAGGGGAGTATTCGGCAGTTTACCCAAAAATAAATGAAAGTAAAAGGCCAAAGACATTTACTTAAATGCTAAACGTGGAAATAAAGTAAGCTTCTAAAGAAAATAAAAATAAAAATTCGAAAAAGCCCAGCTTAACACCTGTCCATTTTTTTCTCTCTCCTTTCTGAAGCCGGGTCTGATCCAAGACCTGTTAAATGTGGGCGGGGCTGGCCTGGCGCGACACGGCCCATTGGCGATCCCTAAGAACAAGCAATTAGGGGAATCAACTAATGAGCTGCTTTCATTTTTTATTTCATTTTATGCTGTAATCAAATCAGTTTGGAGAGGCGCTGGACTTTAATGAAAATTTTAGAATTATGAAAATAACCCCATCTGTTTCACTCTCACGTCTCTCTTCTCCTCGTTTCAGTCTTCTCCTTCCCATTGCTCTCTTCCACGTTCATCAAAGCTCCCCCTTCTCCATCTCTTCCACTCATTCTTTAATTTTTATTGTTAGATCAATTGAAGCCTTCTCTAAAAGCCAAAAGACTCAAGTAAGAGGCATATTAGGTTTTGTTTTTCCTTTCAATTTCCTTCTTCTCAATTAGGGTTAGGGAAGTTCACTTATTATGGTATAATTTACAAATCAAACTGATATGATAACAACGATCGGCAAGATTATTATTATCCTTCTTCCTGTAAACCCTAGAAATACTGATATCATAGTCACTCATTCTCTGGAGAAACCCTAAAAATAGACCTTATGATCTTCCATGAGATTACTGATTCGGCAATTACAACTGGAAGAAGAAATGATTGTAAAGGAGTAAGATAAAGCAGCCATGACTTGTTTTTCCCTTTGTAACCATCTTACCAATGAAGAAGAATCTTTAGAAATGGAATGGTAAAGGTTTTTTTGTTGAACAAATGCTTTTCTTAAAGGTGACTCAAAAACCAATATGGACTCTATAATTTGATTATTTAAATAGACAATTCCTTGTTCATGCTTGTTAAAAACCAAATTCTTATTTTTTATTAGAGAAGACTTGAGAGAGTGAAACCCAACCCATTTAATTTTATACTACAAATATAACAACAGCTTGAGTAAAAAGAAAAAAAAATGATGCTTTTTAATTAGGTGCTCCATTTCAAACCATTGATTTCTCTCACAGCAAATCTGACAGCTATTATTTTCACAGCACAACAATATCAAATTGGCTCTAAAGAATTTGCATTCATTTTTAGTTGGGATGTTAATGTTAAGAAAATATTGGAAATAAAAGCCCAAATCGTTATATATAAAATTTGTTGGGGCCCATGGATGTCGCCCTTGACGCTCAGGTCCAAAGCCAGCCCAATATATATAAAGTTGATTTATTATTAGATAACACAATTTTGTTCATTTGAAAAATTGTGTAAGTAGTTATTTATTTATTTATTATTATTATTTTATTATCAAATAGAAACTTCATTAGGTAAACTTCAACGGTACAATTAAATACATCAACAAGACATTCAAAATACCAATCTTAAGAGGGCAACAAACTAACATACTAAAATTAAAACTAACGCAGACAAAAGCTGCAGTAAAACTATCAGCTCACATCACCACAATTCGTCATAAGCCCAAACAAAACCCACAAACCCAACATTACCAAAACCTTGAATCAACCCATGAGCCTAAACGAACCTTACGACTATCACCTGAAGAAGTGCCGTCGTACCCACACCCACCATCGCATTCGTAACAAATCTGGGGAAAATATGATTTTCAGCTATCTACCTAGGCATAAGAGAGAACAAATAAATGAAAACAACAACTTTGCCAAGAAGAATTGGGTGATTTGCAGCAACCTCCATAAAAAATGATGTAGAATCAAATTTAAAGAACATAAGCTGCGTTAGGAAGCGGGTTTTAGGAGTAGAATTTGATTGAGAACATAGACTAAAAGGAGTGATAAGGAACTTCAATCTAACTATGTCTTAGAAGAAACCACCACAAGAAGATTTTTATTCAAAACGCCTTAGTGAACTTATTTACTAACCGAAAAGGAAAAGACAAGAAGAGAGGAGGGAGGGAGGGGCAGTGACATTTCATCCTCCTCCCTCCTCTCTGGAATTTTCCTTTAGGACTCACAAAGAAAAAGAGCGGCTAGAATTTTTGTATAGGTAGTTGAACAAAATAGAATTTGTTATGTACAAAGATATTTTAGTAATCAAATTGGTTTTGATTCTAATTATTCACAATAGTAATTGGTTTGGATGCGAATCATTTTATTTTCATTTAGATTTCAACAGTTAGTAAACAATTTAATTGGTATGCATGACTGACTATTTCCTAATTAATCCGATTACTTGTTAGTTCAATTACTAAACATGCCCTTACACACCCAGACCTAAATAAGAGAAAATGGGTCCCACAAGGTGCAAGGCCAATGAACGAAGCTCCATGCCTAGTGTAAAAACATGGAAGGAACTGCTCTTTGTTATGCTCCCCCACATTCGTCACCGACCCTATATAAGCCTCCGCACCGCAACCTCTTCTCCTCTTTTTTCCTTCAAATTGTCGCTCATGAATTTTATTTTTTTCGACTACAAAATCCTTTTGATTCTCGCATAAAAATTGGTTCTCATAATGACAGAGGGAGAAGAGCAAAAAGTCACCATCCCTTTTGTTTTTATATATCTCCATTCTCCACCTCCTCAAACAAAACAAACCAAAAAAAGAAAAAATAATAAATAAATAAATAAAATGAAAATCGAAAAAACCTAAATTAAATAAAATTAGATTTTCTTTTTTGGGTTCCGCCTTTGCTCAATTCTATCTCTCTCTGCTGCTCCTTCGACCCCTCTCTCTCTCTTTTTCTCTCTTTCTTCCTCTCTCTCTAGAATCTCAGAGCTTCCGTTGGCCATTGTGAATAAGCTCTGGTCTTCGTTGCAGGTTCGTATTACTGTTCGATCTATAGGATGTCCTTTACGAGATTCCATTTTGTATTTCTTTAATTTTTATTTTCGCCTCTGTGTTTCAATAGGGTTTCTATTTGATCGCGTTTAAAGGTGATTGATTATCCGCGATCTTAGTTCTATTGGTTCAGATTATTGTGGGTTTATATTGGGCTTGAGTTTCCTGCAATTGGGTTCATCAAAATGGTTCTGACTTTTTAGGGTTTTTGATTAAAGAATTTTTTGCTTTCAATCTTTTTGGTTTTAATTCAGCTTGGTTTCTTCAAGTGTTTGAAGTTCCGTTTTAGGGTTTATTGATATTTGGTTTTTCTGATGTGGGTTTTTGGTTTAGGGAATGGTAACTGATAAGCTGTTTGGTTCCAGAGAAAATCATGGAAAAAAATTGAAATTAAGTTTCTTAGTTCTTGCGTTCTATGTCGTTTTGATTCTTGATTGCTGTAGAACTGTCATCATCTTAGCTAATTAGTCAGTGGAGTTGAGAAATTTGTTCAGTCAGGTCCCAATTAATAATTTATTATTATTATAAGTTTACAGTCTTCTCCTTGCATTTACTAGCAACCAGTCCGGACAGAAGGGTTTTTCAATTTGTCAATTTTAACTTGTTACAATTTACCCCTGAAATCAAAAAGTTGTGATGCATTATCTTTGGGATGTAATCAACATTTTATTTTTGGGTTTTTAGCATTATGGTGTGATTGGGTACCAGGAAAATGGCTTGTAGTGTGCACATTTCTTTTTTCATGTGATTGGGGGTTGAAATCCTAATGTTGATAAATTTTTTGTTGGCGGGTTGTTTTTCTTATCTAGTGAGCAAGGTTGAAGGAGTGTGAGGACAGGAATCTTGGAGTGGGAAATGGCTGGGATTTCTAATGAAGAGTCTGGAGTGGGAAGGTCTATGGAGGGGATTTCAAGTGGGCAGCGCTGCCTGTCTGGGGAAGCCTTAGCTGAATGGCGGTCCTCTGAGCAGGTGGAAAATGGAACCCCATCTACTTCGCCCCCTTATTGGGACTCTGATGACGACGACGACGGTGGTATAATTTTTATTTACTATATGCTAAATGCCTTGTTTTGTGTGTTCCTTTTTTTTTTTTTTTTTTTTTTTTTCTCAATCAAATACCAGGTTTGTGGAACTCAATGCATAAAAAGAATGATATGTACTTGGATTTGGATTGTGTGAAATGTAGCTGCCAATGTTTTATGGTTTCTCTACAAGTGATTTTGCTATTTTCTTTCAAATACATTTGCCTTGATCATATTTAAGTTTTTATGCACATGTTGCATCATCAAAAGAGGATATGTCTAACCCTTTTTCTTGAAGTTTATTAACCTTGTGTGAAAATGTTGTAGAAGTTCTCTTGGGTGTTTATCCAAATCACCTCAAGTGGGAGGTCAATTTGGCTGTCCTAGAGAGACAACGCGAGAGAGAGAGAGAGAGAGAGAGAGAGAGAGAGAGAGAGAGAGAGAGTGTGTGTGTGTGTGTGTGTGTGTGTGTGTGTGTGCTTATTTAATTGATTTACTTACCTCTTAACTACATTTGCCAATGCTTTGCTTGGTTTGACAAAAAAAGGGCTGGAGAATTTGTTCCATATGAATTTTTAAATATTTGAAATTTCAATATTTTCAAAAGTACACCTGTTCCGCTTTATGTTTTCTTTTCTACTTGAAACACGTTGTGAGGCGTGTTATTTTGAAAATAGAGGGGGTTTCAGTTCAGAAAATGCTTTTGAGTGCTCATCTCTGCATGGAATTAGTTTCATACTATGTTATATTTCCCCAAATTACTGATTCTATATGTTGCTTTCATTTTTCCTTTGGTGTATTGCATTTCTGACTTGCCTATCACACCCACATGGAGTGAGAATTTAATCTTCATTTAATCCATTGCAAGAAATAATTTTTACTGTATATTTTCCATATCATCTATACTAGGGAGTGCTTCTGCTTTCAAATTTTATTATGATTATTTTGCTAAATGTTCACAAACCTATCTTACTTCTTTATAGGGCCCAAACCGTCTGAGTTATATGGAAAATATACATGGAAGATAGAGAAATTTTCTCAGATTAACAAAAGAGAACTTCGTAGTAATGCCTTTGAGGTTGGCGGCTACAAATGGTATGAAACTCTGAACATGATTATTTGCCATACAGCGTAGATGTTCAGCACAGAAAAAGTTTCTTGTTATGAATTTTGTTTTCGTGGTTATGGTTTCCATATTCAACTTACATGCTGCAAGTTTATCCATTATGGAATCTGTAAATTTTTATGCATTTGTATCAGCATTTTGCACCAACTGTGTTAGTATATTGAGACACTTGTATATTTAGGGTAAAACACATTTTTGGTCACTGTGTTTTGACCTGAAAACACATTTGGTCACTGTGGTTTTAATTTTCCGATTTTAGTCACTGTGTTTGAGTCTGTTAACAATTAAAGTCCAATTTTTAACTTATGTCAAATAGAATGAAAAAAAATCTGAAAAACTTCAAATTGAAAAAGAATGAAAATCCATCAGCCCTTTTGTGTAACGAGTATATTATGTTTTGTATTTTGTACATTATGTTTCCTCTTCCTTATTCTTAATCATGCATGTGATTGACATGCTATTTGATTTTAGTCATGGGGGTTCTTTTTGAGACCCAAAATTTTACCTTTCGGGGTATGAATAGTCTCCCTTATCAATACAAAATTTCAGCTTGTCCTCTTGACTATCAATACAATCGTTTCTATTTATTAAAAAAAGAAAAAAGAAAAGAAAAAAAGTCTCCCTTATAATTTCTTTTATATATTATTTATAGAAAAGTAGTACTCTTTTTAGTTAATAACAGATTCCATTTGAACCCATAAAACAGCATTTAGCAAAAATGCCTTTCTGAAAGGTTGCACAGGTTTTGTAGTTTGAGAATTATGTATACACGCTTGCAAAAAAGTTGCCCTTTAAGTTTGGTGCCTAATTGCTGATGAATGCATATGGCTTGCTTAAACAGCCATTTTAAGATGTGAATTTTAAACTTTTTGTTACTTGGCAGGTATATTCTAATCTATCCCCAGGGTTGTGATGTTTGCAATCATCTCTCTTTGTTTCTTTGTGTAGCTAATCATGACAAACTTCTTCCAGGTGTGCTATATTTAATTTGTTGGAGTTCTGATGATCGATTTTCTTGGTTTTTTTTCTTCTCGTGGTGTAATTATAGCATTTATTGTTTGTATGTCTAACAGGTTGGAGTCATTTTGCACAGTTTACAATAGCTGTGGTAAATAAAGATCCTAAGAAGTCGAAATATTCTGGTTGGTTGGTTCATCAATGTTTTAGTTTTAGTGGGCTTTCAATTTTATTCATTACCACTTTTCAGAAAATGCAAATTTTTTGCAGATACATTACATCGATTTTGGAAGAAAGAGCATGACTGGGGGTGGAAAAAATTTATGGAGCTGTCAAAAGTATTAGATGGGTTCATTGATGCTGACACTCTTATAATAAAGGCTCAAGTTCAAGTGATCAGGTGATGGTTGTTTTATGTATAAATTTTTTACTGGAGCACCGATGTTTTATTTCTGACTTCTACATGGGAAAAACTATCATAATTAAGTCTCACCATGGCCCGATTTTGTTTTACATAAGTTATAGTATTTGATTTAAAGGATACGTTGTAGTTAAGGATAGCACTGCATCTCTGGTGGTGATATTGAAGGGATCCTCTTCTTACTGTCTTTTTTATTTTTATTTTTATTTTTAATGTTTATAAATCAGACTTTCTCATCTGTTATGATTTTGAAGGGCACTCTCTTCTGGTGGCCTTTCTTTTATTTATTTTAAATTCCAGCTTTTGATTGCAAAGTTCTTCATTAAAAAATCACACCTTTTGGTTTGGGTGTCTGCATATTGTTTGGGTAACTTTATATGTTACTTTCTGTGTTTTAATTTGCCATGCACTTTATTCGTCTTTGCAAGAATTATATTTCTTTGCTTCTTGGTTTCATAGGGAGAAAGCAGACCGGCCATTCCGCTGCCTTGACTGTCAATATAGGAGAGAACTTGTTAGGGTATACTTGACAAATGTAGAGCAAATCTGTCGTCGTTTTGTGGAAGAGAGAAGAAGCAAACTTGGAAAGTTGATAGAGGATAAAGCTAGATGGACAAGGTATATCTTTGCTTTGGAACTTTCTTATCATGCTACAGCTTAAATAATACAGTTGAAATGATCACG
Organism: Prunus dulcis; assembly: GCF_902201215.1. Lineage (NCBI taxonomy): Eukaryota > Viridiplantae > Streptophyta > Magnoliopsida > Rosales > Rosaceae > Prunus > Prunus dulcis. The sequence continues at coordinate 2,348,415 of NC_047650.1, read as the reverse complement.
ATTAGGATTGGTTATACAATGCCTTATCTTGGGAAGACATGATGTATTGAAAGCTTTGTTTTACAGTTCTTGTGCGGTTCCTATAAATATGAATTACCATGAATGTAATGGCATTTTTGCTGTATCTTCTGGACTTCCTTAACATGTTGACTTGGGTGCATGTGTTTGTAATGTAAGCATACAGATGCACGTGTATGTATAATTGCATGCATTCTCTTCTGTTTGTACAAATGTTTTTCTTAGCTTACTGGTTAAATATTGTCTATTTTATAGTAACATTTCTTTTGATATGGTTGCAGCTTTCGCTCCTTCTGGTTAGGTATTGAACAAAATGCTAGGCGCCGTATGTCCAGGGAGAAGATGGATGCGGTCCTGAAAGTAGTCGTTAAGCATTTTTTCATTGAGAAAGAAGTCACATCTACATTGGTAATGGATTCATTGTATAGTGGTTTGAAGGCTCTTGAAGGCCAAACTAAATCCAAGAAAGGTAGGGTGAAACTATTGGAGGCTGAAGAAATGCCAGCACCAATTGTTCGTGTGGAGAAAGATGCGTTTGTATTGGTGGATGATGTGCTATTGCTACTTGAGAGGGCTGCCATGGAACCATTACCTCCAAAAGATGAGAAGGGTCCTCAAAATCGTACAAAAGTGAGTTGCTAACATCCTATGTTGAGCAGTGAAGTTTGGATTGGTTTTTCTGATGCATTTAAGTCCCTATTGTTGGTTGTGTGGTATAGGGGATTACATCCTTTCTTTTTATATATTACGTGGTGATGTTTGTGCGTATTGATTTAATTGATTTGTCAACTATTCGAGTTTCATTCATGTCAAGGACTTTGGGAATCAGTATCGGGGTACAAAAGATAGTCTGAATATAAACTAAGTTCTTGTCAACCTGGTATATAGGTTTAAAGTTTTGTTTACCTTTTGACGAAACAAAGGAAAAATTTCTACCCTTTGTTTTCACAATACTTACTGTGAATTATGCTTCACCTCAATGCTTTTGGATTTATCAATACTTCAAACACCGTTATATTCTCTTTATTAATTTATTAGTTTAGTTTATCTTCATGTCTAGTGCCATTGTTCACTGTTCAGTTACTGATTAACTGGTTAACTTACTACGGCCTATGGACTGTATAGTCGCCAATAATATGAAGGCCCCCACCCCTCCCAATGGGAAGTTCCAGCCCTTTGTTTTAGTCAAATTTTGTTCACAAGGGTAAAGATCTATATATTCTGGTGTTTTAGTGATTTAGAAGGATTCTATTAGGACTTTTACAACCTTAATGGGGTGGAAAATTTCTATGACTAATTTACTAAATATCCTACTAATTGTTGTTGAGGATATGTAATGCATTATCATTGTGATTGAAAAAGGAGGGCTGAGATACTTATGGAATTTGATTAGTTTTGCTTGATCTCTGAATAACCATTCTGGTTTTTCTGCAGGATGGAAATTCTGGAGAGGACTTCAACAAAGATTCTATTGAGCGAGATGAAAGACGTCTTACGGAATTGGGTCGTAGGACTGTGGAAATATTTGTGCTTGCCCATATTTTCAGGTATCCTCTTAAGCTCAAATATGTGTTTTTCTCGCTTGTATAATTATTGAGTATTGTCCCACAGTGTTTCTTGTTATTGCCCTTGGTCTTCTTTTTACTAAATTAGTTGTGAATCCCGCTTCATAATATTGCAAATATGTTTCGTGCAATGTGCAGGGGGAGTTATGGTTAATGAATTATCTGTTTGTGAAATGTGGTTGATAATGGATATGGATTCTTAGTATTTTGTTCTTAGCAAACTATCTTTTGTATATTTGCTTCCACAGTAAATGGCATGCCATTTTTTTAATCCAGGGATTGTGGTTCCTGGGACTACACAAAGTGAAATAGGTGGAGTTATGGCCACTAATTTCTTTCATGAATACGTTTTGTGTACGTTGAGTTAAGCTGGTGCCTGGGGAGTGGAATTGAAAATGACATAATTTAGACCATAACCTACTTTGGATAAGGGATTGTAGGTTCCTGCACTATAACCTGGTTGTCATTTCTCAAGTATTGTAATACTACAAAAGAGCAGTAAGATGTGGTTCTCCATTGTTGGTGAATTAGTGTACTTACTGTTGAGTATTTTTTCTGTGTCATCAACATTAAAGCTGGAGTTAGCCAGCTTTCTAATGAAGTTAGCCATTTTGTTGTAGTCGTTTGAATGTCACCTCGAGTGATGAATTATCACTTTTGTAGATAACAGTATGAATGGTTATCATATTTATGTGTCTAATTTTATTAATGGTGTATTCTTTGTCCTTTTTACGTGCAGCAATAAAATTGAAGTTGCCTATCATGAATCTGTTGCATTGAAGAGGCAAGAGGAACTCATCCGTGAGGAAGAGGCAGCATGGCAGGCTGAAAGTGAGCAAAAGGCAAAACGAGGAGCAACTGAAAAGGAAAAGAAGTCAAAGAAAAAACAGGTTTGGTTCAGTTTAGAGTATTATGATACTGCCAACTGGCCTGTTAATGTGATTCAGTAGTTTAGTCTTATGAAATGTTCCCTCAACAGTTATCAGCAGTATTTGTTAATTACATCTTAAGTCCTGTGCTCTCATCTAAACTCACCAAATGGATATTTTAAAAAAAGGCAAATCTGTTTTAGAAGAGTTATTTGTAACCTTCTCTATTAGCCTTGGTTGGAATGCATATTTTTTGCGAATATTGCCTCAGTTATTATGCATGGATTGTGATCAGAACAATGTATCTTTTGGCTTTATTTTGTTCCTGCAGTGCACTCTCTGGTGTTTTACTAAGTATGGGGTGTTTATATTTATTTGTTAGACTTTGAAAACAATATTGCAACCAGGGATCCCTTTTATACTAGTCTTACTTTCTACTATCTTATTTTGGTCCTTCAGATAGGTGAAAAACTGAGTTAAGAAAAGCTTTTCCCTGCTCTATGGTGGAAATAGATAAACTAATATTCAAATGCAACATTTCTGTTAACGTTTGTTCAAACTGAAACCACTGCATTGAGGGGAATGGGGTTGGTAGGTTTGAAAGTTTGTCAAAAATGATAATTCCTCATTTTCCCCTTTGATTCCGACAGGCATCCCTTGCTTCTTTTCTACAGGCTAAGCAGAAGAGGAATAACCGGAAGGGTAAAGACAAAGGGAGGGAGGAAAGGCCCGATATACCAGTACAAGAGAAACAAGAAGAAGAAAACCCCACTGAGGAAATGAAAGATTACACAAGGGATGAGGAGCAACCTGAGCTTGAAAAGCCAGAAACACTGGATGATGTATCTGATGTGTCTGATTCAGTGGATGGTGTCACTGAAGTACCTCAGCCTGATTCTGAAGACAGAGATGCTGGTCCAATAAATTGGGACACTGATACATCAGAAGTCCATCCTCCCACAGAAGCCAGCAGCAGTGGAATTAGTGGGCTGTCATCTGTGCAAAATGGAGTATCTGAAAGAAAGAGCCCATCTGTGATGGATGATAGTTCCTCAACATGTTCCACAGACTCAGTCCCATCAGTGGTAATGAATGGGCCATATAAGGGAAACTCCTTTTCTAATTACAAAAACCAAAAATCACCTAGCAGGTAAATATAGCTCGCATTTCTTGCTGTGCAACTGTTATCATACAAGGTACTTTTATCATTTTCCTGAATTCAAAATTGCAGGGGGAAACATCAGCGTGGTAAGGCAACAAGTGATGGGAATAATTGGCCAAATGAGATGGATAATCAGCCTTCTGGACCTGTAGCTGATGCAGGATTTCTGAATGATGTTTCTGGAAGTAGTAATAAGGTGCGTGAATCTGAGTCTGAGCCCGCTGTTCATTCATTGCACGATCGGATTAAGTGGCTGGAGCAGCATGTTGTTAAGAAGGTGAGAATTTCTTTCCTTATAATTTTTTGTGGTCTTCGAAGATTGCCTTGCTGTTGTTGGCCTTCACCACCGGACCCTACTGTTTACTTATTCTATCTCGTATTTCTAACTGCATAATTGGTTCAAAGGTCGTACAGTCCCCAATATTTCCTATTGTATTTGCACAATTGTCATTATTCCTTGCCACCCATACTCTTTAACACATTAGAAAGCTACATTTATCGTCATAACTTGCGATTTTGTTAATTTCTTATTTTCCACGAGTGTGACACAACTGTTGTTTGCATTTCATGTTATAGGAGGAAGAAGTTGTTTCACTGCAGAAAAAATTGAGTATCAAGGATCAGGTTGATTTGGAAAGACCGTTGAAAGAGAAGACATCGGCAGTAACATCCTCACCTGGAAGCCCACCTAAAATTGTGCCCTTGACTGGTCAACCGAAGTCAGAGTGCCAGAGTAGTGCTGTTATAGATTCTGTTCCACTTAGGAAGGGATCCTCAATCAGTGCACAGCATACTGATAGAGTGACACCTTTGACTACTACATCCCAGAATAACGGTGTGTCCAAACCTGAGACTCAGAAGGCTGCAACTCCAAAACCAGCTGAAAAAGCCATGGCACAGCAAGTGCCTGTGGTGTCCAGGCCTTCCAGTGCTCCTCTGGTTCCTGGTCCCAGGCCTACTTCTGCTGTTGTGCCTATTGTTCAAACAGCTCCTCTGCTTGCTCGTTCAGTAAGTGCGGCTGGCCGGTTGGGTCCTGACCCATCACCAGCAACTCATAGTTATGTTCCCCAGTCATATAGAAATGCCATTTTGGGTAACCATGCAGCTTCAGGTTCAACTGGTATGACGCATAACTCTCCAAGTTCAGGAGTGAACCCATCCCCAGTTTACTCACAGTCACCAGCCTTGGTTTCTGCCCCAATGTTCTTACCTCAGAGCTCTGAAATGATGGACCCAAGCTCAGTTAAATCAGGTTTTTCGTTTGGGATGGTAACCCGGGATGCGTTGCATAATGGACCCCAATGGATGGAGAGTTCTCAACGGGAATCGATCAAAGGCATGAATTACGATCCTTCCTCCTTGCTTCATGATCAAAATTTTGACTTCTACAAACCGCCTTTACATGGCAGGCCACAGGAACATTTGTCCGCTGAGTTCCCAGCCTGTACATCTGGGCGCCAGACCCAAGGTGTATCGGCCGATGAATTCCCTCACCTTGATATCATCAATGATTTGCTTGATGATGAGCATGGCTTTGGACCTGCTAGAGGAAGCTCAGTCTTCCACCCCTTCAGCAATGGGCCAGCCCACTTAAATCGGCAGTTTTCTTACCCCGGTGATTTGGGCATGTCTAGCGACATGGGGTCTGCAACCAGCTCTTGTAGGTTTGAGCGGACACGGAGTTACCAAGATGATGGGTTCCAGAGGGGCTACACTTTAGGGGGACATTTCGAATCACTTAGGGAATTTACTCCACAAGCTGGTCCGCCACCTTATGTGAATGGGCAGATTGATGGGTTAATTCCTAACCAGTGGCCGATGGCAAATTCTGATCTATCTGTACTTGGCATGAGGAACACAGAATCTGAGGGCTACCCCTACTACAGTCCTGAATATTCGAACCTGGCATGTGGGGTGAATGGGTACACTGTATTCCGGCCTTCAAATGGTCAGTGAAGAGGACGGTTAGCGAAGAGAATGAGCGACGGAGCCTGCCCACAAATTAGTGGGTTGCTGTCCGTTGTAATAATCTACTTGAGGAAATTGTTGGGTCGTTACATTTGGAGTGAGGTTGTAATCTTTTCAGAAGAAAACATTTTGTAAAGAGTGTTTCTTCCATCCTTTTCATAAGTTAGAAATGAAGCTTTGATTTAGCCTGGGGTTTTCATGGTTCATGGCTGTAGCAGGCTTTTTGAAATTTTAACTTTATTACTTTTGGCCCATCACCGCTGTGTGGTCACTGTTTCTCTTCTCATGATCTATATGTTTTAACTTCACAAGAAATGCAGAGAAGGTTTTTTATTGGAGTTCGACACAATCTTTTTTTATTTGATTTCCTACCAGTGTTTTTATGTGTTTTGGGTATTGGAGAGAGAGAAGTCCCATTTGGAATTTGGATTTGCCTATCGTAATGGATGACTTCAGAATATTCTTCTCACCATACCATGTACGCATATTTTGTCCGCTTATGCATAATGGGAACCCTTAAGTGTCAAGTCCCAGGAACTTTCCCTATACCATTAAAACATTGAAGGAAACAATTTGGACAATATTCAGATATCATTAACAATTTGTTTACATAAATAAATCGATGAAATAAGATACGTGAAGGGAAAGAAACACAATTCTTAATCCTTAAGGACCCGTAACATTATAGTATATCCCATATTTCAAATCATCAATATAATATGAGTGTCACTATTTGGACCATATTTACTGATCACCTTGATAATCACCTCTCTAATACAGTTGGATCCTACATACATTGATGGGCTATTAATAAATATGGTATAAATTGCATTATTGAAATTACACACATAAAATACCCCTATGAAAAGGAAAGTGGAAAGCAAAACCTTGGGATTAAGTTCAAATCTTTCTCCCTTAAGCTTATTTAATTGCTCAGATGACCTATTCAATTTTATCGAACTCTACTTGGATACGAAACGAATGGTTTTAAACAAACCCACCACCCATTAGTCAACAGTCAAATTCCTCCAAATCACTAATAAAATAATACCAAAGTTTCTCAGAGGCTTCAGCTATAAATACCATAACTCCCTCATGAAGTTTACGCATACGTTTATATCTTAATATCACTGCACCTAACAAAAATATTATGGGGCTTGTCCACTTTGCTTTGGCTGCGCTGCTGCTTCTGTGTCTTCTGCATGTACAACCCAAAGCTGGCAGAATTCTCTATGCTGAAGCGAGGCTTATGAAGCATGAACACATGAACTTCCAGTCTCTTCCGAGAGGTGATCTGCCTCCTTCCGAGTCCTCCAGGTGCACCTACATCCCCGGCACTGGCGGATCGGGCTGCCCACTCAAGGTCAAGAACTACGCAGGCCATGGCTTGTCTCACCATGCTTCTGCTTACCCCCGTCTCATGGTTCCATTTGGTGTGGCTACCAACCATAAATGATACTGATATCATCAAACACCTGGTGGAGTACCGTGTACGTTACTTCAAATTTTGGAGACTTGAAACTTGAAGTTTTCCGGTTGAACTTGGAAGAATAATATGATATACAAAATAGTACCCACATAGATTTTTTTTCGGTTTTTCTTGTAACAATGTTACAAGTAATTTGTACATTCATTTACTCCGTTCAATACATAAAATTTGATTTATTTTCCACACCTTCATTTCTCGGCCTTTGGCTAAGATCAAGTGTAAAAGTTGATTTATTTCCTTGCTATTATAGAAAAGACCTTATAATCTGTTGGGGTTTTTTTTACGCCAAAGGCTCTTTACATAGGCCAACCTTGTACATCTTTTTCCTTCTTTTTGTTGTATTATATTGGTTAATTATTGAATGAAATCCAGTTATCTCGATAAAAAAAAAAAAAAAAAAACATAATCCAGTTTTATGCACTGTGGCCTGACTAATGTAGTTGTGGTGATCCATTATACTTTGTGGAATTATAAAAAAAGGTTGGCGGTTTGGCAAGGAGAAAGAAAAATGTGCTCTCAACCTGAACACGCTATATATTTGGCTGGCAGTTTTTCTTTGACTGGCGCTATAGTGATCAAATTTCCAACATATATGCTTACCTTGTTAATAGACAAAGAGAGGAAACTGGGATATGCTAATTATTTATTATTTTTTAAAATTGTTATGCGTGACAACACTTCCACGTGCTCTTCCCGTTGCAACTAAGTTTTTCTCTACTTAAAGGGCTTAAGCCTATATAATTTTAAAGTATGTGTTTACATTTTCTATACAAATATATGTCAAACTAGAAAGATTATTTTATTCAACTGGCATATGCGAAGCACTTCCAAGTGTCCATAAACATGAGGCAATTAAACAAATGATAATACGAAGGCCTATATCTTGGGTATAATTATTTATACATACATGTGTGTTTTTTTATAATTAAAAAAAAAAAAAAAAAAAGGAACTAAAAGGTGTGTCTTGAAGATCTCATGCATCACATTCACAGCTACAAACATATAAACATGGAACAACAATACATCGCTTTTTAATTACTTCTTTTCTTTTTGTGGCCATTTTTCATATCCGCCGTTAATAATTTGACTAATCCTGTGTGCAGCAGTGTGCTGATTTTGAAATCTCAAAAGAAAGGTATGGGTCATGCGTAGAAGGCGCACGCTACTTGTATTTCTGTACATTTTCTTCCTTATTTATCATGTGGAAATTTTGTGAGGAAAATTTTGGAACTTAGAGCTTCACAAGTTTGACTAATTTCATGGTAAACGGAAATCGATTGATGCATGAATATGTAGTTGATATTTTAAATATTGACTTCAATTTCTTTGGGCTAGAAAAAATGATGCCACAAGGCCTTCCTGTTTCATGAAAATGGAAATGAAACTAACGTGGAAATGAAAATGGTGGACATATGGACATTGGTTTTTTGCACATATTGTCAAGTCAACGTTTGATTTGGCCAAGTTTGAACGTGGAACCTTTGCTTTGGACATTATTTCACAGTTTTCATAGTTTCATTCTAACTTCATAATTATCAGGAAAACTAATATCATCCAAGAAGTTGTCACATTGTTTACTTAGGGAGGAGTGGTCGTTTTTCGTTTTTCGTTTTTATTTTTTAGTATAAAATAGAGAGAAAATGGACGGATGAAAAAAATTAAGGGAGGGAAAAGGGGATGAGTGATGAACGAGCAACAATTAATGTGTGAAAATGGTGCCTAAAATGAAATTGGATAAATTACTCAAATTGTCTTCAAACTTATATTCGATTTATATTTTAGTCCATCAAGTCTATATTAATCGCTCCATTGATTACCGTTAGTCCCGATCTCTTGGACTACATGGGTCCAAGAGATTTATGGTCACTCACCTTTGGATGTAAATTCAACGGTTCACTCACTCTTGCACTCATTTTAAGAAACTTTTTTGAACCATTGGATTAATATCCAACGGTGGGTGGCCACAATATCTTGGACTCCTGTGATCCAAGAGATCGGAACTGTGATTACCGTTACATTATGTTAATGTTGCCGTCAAATGTAAGGGTAAAACCGTCCATAACCGTCCTACGTTCCCCAAATAGGTGATAAAGTGGTGATACATAGGTAAGACATGGTGATAAAGTGGTGATACATATGTGATAAAGTGGTGATACATAGGTGATACAGTGGTGATAAAGGAGTGATACATAGGTTAAAAGTCTTATTTACCCCCACAAATGTAGCATGTGCTTTTCACATGACTAAATTTTTAACAGAAAATGTAATGGTAGGACCAAAGCGCCGATTAATAAAGAGTTGGTGGACCATTTGAATGAATAATTTAGTTTAGGGATCAAAATATAAATCGGGTACAAATTTGAGGACCATTTGAGTAATTTACCCAATGAAATTTAAAACCAAAAGCGAAGAGGTTCCAAATATTTCAGTTTTAACTTTATTTTATTTTACACGTTCTCCCAAATCTCTCTCTTATTTCTTCCTCCTCCCTCCTTCCTCCGATACATTTCCTCTCTCTATTAACTAAAAAATAAAAACTGAAAACGAAAGTGTTACCAAACAAGCCATTAATTAGCCATTAATTAGAGGCTTAGATTGACAGTCTAGCGAAAATAATTTTTTCTTCATACATGTAGTCTTCTGTGGACTGACAATTTCCCTCTATACATCACCCATAGTATATATGCTTATGCATGATGCATCCAACTTTATTCAATGAATATTGCATGTTACAGTTTTATTACATTCTAGTATACACACTGATCAAGAATATTAATATGATCCGTAACAATTAAGTGCATGCTGCATATTAGACTTGTTATATATATATATATATATATATATATATGGTATTTAATTAGCTGGGCAATGCATCATGTTAACTATATACATAGCCAGCTGGGATGGGAGTGGTGCTTCACGGATGCAAGGACCGGGGACAATCTCCATCCTCATTCAGGTGGCCTGGAATGCATCTTGAAGGCCCAGTAGGTGGCACCGGTTCTCTATCGATCTTGTGCAGCATGAAGCCTGTCAATGCTGGCTTTTCATCCTTTAAAGGCCTAGCCATTGCTGGAACAATAGTGTTTGATGAGCTCGGAATCAAAGTGATAATGAGGACCATTTCAGCCATCTTCAAAATACATATGGTATTTTCTGCCACTTTCCATTGTGAATTATTTGTGTTTGTGAGAGAATTTATGTGTCTTGCTGAGTAATGGTCAAGCAGACCTATCCAAGAAAGGAGAAAAAAGGGAACGAAAAAGACCCATATTTTTTTAGGGACCATCAATTATTGTGTAGCAACATTTAGGTAGACTCTTGCTATCATTTGCCATATGATGATCACTCCCTTTATTGAAAATTTACAAATCATAGTCAAAAGGCAAAACCAAAAGTCACTTTTGGTTTCAGCCTATCCAAAAGTTAATCAGTTCGTTTGAGACTATTAAATATATACCATTGGATCTCAAATTACTTTTACCACTTTCACCGAACAACAATGGGCATCAAAACTTCTCATCCAATTCAATATTATTCCTTCTAACTAAATAAAAATGAATTAACTAAACAAATAGTTTTTATTTTATTTTTAACTTTCCTATTGCAAGGGAAAGACTCGTAGTGATGGTGCTTATTATTCTATCAGCAGCATCGATGTTGGTGGAAGCTGATGAGCACATCAGTGTTCATCAGAACAGAATCTCTCCTCACTTGTTCCAAATTCTAGCGCAGACTTCTTTCACTTTCCAAAATTCATTTATACAAAAGTGAAGAATGTTTGCGTTAAAATTCTCAACAAGGTGAAGGTGGAAGTTGGAATTACCAAAAATGAAGTAAAAAAAAGGGAAGATGTCATGGCCAGAGCTTGTGGGCGGAAAAGGGGAGGTGGTAAGATCGAGGATTAAGGCACACAACCCGTCGTTAAAAGTGGATTTTGTATTAATTACAGGAGGAGCACTCAAACAATTGGGTTTTAAATTAAGGAAATGATTTCAGGTTATGCTTGTTAATTGTATTTTTATAAGTGTTTCCATTTGCTCCATCCTTTGCAGCTTCTATATATTTGAAAATTTTGGCTTAACATGGCCAGTTAATAATCTCTACAAATCAAATGATTATGACTACTATTCTTCTCTTTTCTTCTTTTGGTTGATATATTTAGGGTGTGAGCATGAGAGGCACCGTACTAACAAGAGCATTTTTACTCATCACGTTAATCCATTGCTGGGGTGACTAAACCCAGCAAATGTCACCATATATAACTTCCTTAACGAGGATCCTTTTTATATAACTTCATTTGCTTCGAGTTATTTCCAATAAATGATTTCTGTTTTTATAATATATAAGTGATAATCTACTCTAAATTAATCTAATCTAAAAGGAGGGAAACCGAGTTTGGGTGTAAGGGGGCGGCACTGCCCTGATCAACTAACCCACATTTGCCCATTTTTATATTTTCTTTATAAATACCGAAATGGTATCATTTCCATAACTTCATTTACCATTTAGCCATCAAATAATTTGTGCCACATTTATCAATAACTGTCTTAACGATAACCCTTCTTCTATAGTATGAACCGGAGAGTATCTCACATCCAAAGATAAATTTTTTGTCTTAGTCGTCGGGCCTCTCCACCCATTAATTCATAATTGGTTAATTTTGAATTGAATCTTCACATTCTAATGGAGCAGATGTAGAAGAAGAATCCAACATAATACTTGAACCCATGGAATTAATTTTTATTTATTCGCATACTATTGCAAGACAATGCTATAAGAACCAAAATCATAAAATTGATATAATTACTAGAATTTAGTAAAATCGGATATATGGGATAAGTAAAACCAAACACCGAAAGAGCTCTATGTTTATTTTACAACACTCCCGTTTGTCTATTGCTATTTCAGACACTGAAGCATTTTTTTTAACCCAAACAAAAAGCCTATTTTATTTTCTGAATAGTAACTTCACTTAAGTTTAATGAAATAATCTTATAGCTAATACAAAGGTCCACATGAGGGTCCATATATGACACTCTCACTATAGAATTTCGCATTGTTGATATACAATAATTTTTAGGTTATTTCAGAAATATAGAAACAGCAATACATATAGGACAATATTAGCATAAGCACAACCTTAAGTTATTTTTTATATTTAAAATTATAATTAATGCCCAAGAAGGTATAATTACGCTATCTTAGGCGCTGCAGTGACAACACCTTGCTCATCAATCCAGACACGAACCCTGTCGCGACGATGATCCATGGTGATGAAGGACCCTTGATTTATTGTGTGGGCTTTGAGCGATGGATTTTCTTTCATTATAGTGGCTACTGCCTCCTCTCCTTTAGTCCCCACCAGCTCTGGCCATGAACTCTTTCCTGCTGCTGCACCTGCATGCAATAACATCAACCCACAAATTAACACATAATTAGCGATGTAGAATTATACCTTAATTAATGATCCGATCATGATATGAAGGAAGCAAAACAATAGTGATGTGTGGTGCTAAGAGGTAGAGAAAATCTCACCAGTGCTTGTGCTACTCGCCATCTTGGTAAATGATCACTATTTCTTGGTAAAGAGGTTGTGGGAGGAAACGGGTATTTGAAGTGGGATGGGTTTGGATGTTTCTAGCCTTTGGATTTGTGCGTGGCCGGCTGGGATAAATAGAAGTTTGACTACATACTACATTTTGGTAGGAGGTCAAGAATTTTTTGTTTTTATTATTATTATTTTAAGAAGATGAATTAATAAATACAAATGTGATGGGTGATTGAGAAATTGTGGTTGATTATTATTTACCAAAACAGAGAAACCAAGGTAGATTCTCTTTCTTGTGTGTGCACAAGGGATACAAATAAATAATCCAGAAAAGAGTACCCAATCAATGACAAATGGAGACTTCATCTTTTTTTCTTTAGTTCTCAATAGGAAAAGGAGGATAAGGATGCTTTTAGAATTATATTGGCATTGATAGTACATTAAGAAAAGTCAGTGCACATTCTGATTTCAGATTCTCTTTCCCTTTCTTGTTCTGCTAGTCATCTTCTTATTCTAGCTTCTTCTTCTAAAGAGTTATTAAACAATGATCCAGGTTTTCGAGTACAAAGATAAATATATTTAACCACTTAAATTACAAGATTCTTGCAAGTAGTCTTATGAGAAAATAATGTAACATAAAGCGGATTCTAAATCAAATTTAATAAGAGTACCGTTAACATAGTGATCTCTCTATATCTTAACATGAAACCACTTCTTTAATTTGCTGTAAATCCAAGTTTTTAAGTGGTCCTCTTGTAATTAAGTCACACACACACTCACTTCCATACGTATAATACAACATCCATTTTATTTAATGGAAAATTTTGATTCTTTAAAATTAAGGAGGAGCTCGTCCTTGTCTCATTATTTCCTTTCTTTAAAAAAAAAATAAAAGAATATTTAAATCGAGAGAAGTTTGCATGCCCGTTAAATTTTGTGGAGAATGATTTGTACTTGTAACCACTTTTAACTTTGAAAAGGTATCACTGAACCAAGAGTTACTGATTCAAATTATATAAATTTTAGTTGATATGATTCATTGGACATCTTACTCTTTCTTTTTCCACTGTCGGAAATATCCAGATATGACACATCTGTTTTTTTGGCTGCATTAATCTTTGATGGTTTTGAACATTCATGTGATTGAGCTTCTTTTATTTGTTTTTCGGTAATCCTTCATTTTCGTTTTTCTTGGTAATGCCAACTATACCCTCCACCTTGTTGAGAATTTTATTACTACCAATTTTTTTTATTTTTGGAATCTTAAAATCTTCCCTAAAATTAAAAGCAAGTGGAAAGATAAGCACCATCACCACAAGCCTCCCCCTCGAAACCATTTTTATGGCTGCACATGTTGCTTGCGTACATTCATTATTTTCAAGTAAATAAAGACCGTTACAGCACTTCGAAATCACTCCATAGATAGGTCCGTCCTAGGACCTGTGGTGGAGGATACTAAGAGCTTGCTGACACAGATCACTGGAGAAGGTTTTACCCATATTCGTCGTACTGCTAATGGTGTGGCTCATCGTTTAGCTCGTTTTGCCTTGCATATTGGGGGTTCTTTATACTGGTTCGAGGAGCCTCCTGATTTTATTTTTGATATATTGTACGAAGATTGTAATTCGTGACCAAGGAATTTCTTTTGCCCTTGATACGAGTTCAAACTTCTTGTATTACCTTTTTTACATCAATAATATTCTATCGCTTATCATAAAAAAAAAAAAAAAAAAAAGTAAATAAAAAAAACAGTATTTATGGCTGCACACGTCACGTACATCCATTCTTGATTTTATTAGGAGCATCTTTTGGTTAAGGTCACTAATTGCATGTGTTGTTAAGATGTAACGGCCTCTTTTATTTTATTTTTATAAATATAAAGAAAAAAAAAATGTCAAGTGACTTCTGATTCGGCGTTTTAACTATGGTGAACATGAGTTTCCATTAAATTGATCATATAGAAAGGACTTGGACATTCATGTATCCAGCGGCGGACCTAGAAATTTTTCAAAAAAGGGGCAATATTTCAAAGTCTAAAATGATATTTAAAAAGGCTAAAAACACTATATTAATCACATTAACCAATTCACCATGTTAATTATATACAAATAAACACAACATTGAAATATTAATAATTTAATCAAACCACAACAATATTTATTAATTAATTATAAACTAAAAATATATACAAATAAATAAATTCAAAAAAATAAATACAAAATAACCAAAACAAAAACTCAATCAATTAACCAAAACCCAATAATCCATCCTAATTAATTAAAGCATAAAGAGAAATAACTTTGAAATTTGGAGAGAAATTAATTTTCCAAACAAATTGTGGAGGGTTGGTCCATTGGTGGATGGCTTATCTCTTCTGGTTTTAGAGCCATGGCTTATGCCCACTTCACAACCCTTCTTTTGCCTCTAAAACAAATGGGTTTCCACCAAATGAATAAAAGAATACAGAGAGGGAGAGAGATCCTTTCAGGGTGTCGTTGCTGAATGAATGTAATGGAATTTACTTATACCAATTTGAGAGAGTGAGGGATAGTCAATGATAATGAAAAAAGCACAAAGAGAAAAGCTAATGGATGATGAAGGCAAAAGAGGATTGAGAAAAAAGGGATGTGGTTGGGGAGTTGGCCGGTGTGGGTAGCGGTGGCCCTTTCTTTTTATTTCTTTTTATTTTTTTTATTTTGGTTTCACTTGGACCAAAACTTTGCGTTTTGGACATATCACTTTAAAAAAAAAGAACCCAAACGGCCTTGTGCGCTGCAGCCTGCGCAAAGGGCTGCTGCCTAGAGCTTCTTTGGAGCAAATAATCGAACAGCTGGTGGGCAGTAAAAGAGGGGCATTTCCAGCTTCTCAAAGTGATTTTCCGGCGAGAGGAAGTGCAAGTGCACCTCCTTGCGCCTCTGTAGATCCGCCAGTGCATGTATCATCTCAGGCAAGAAAATGAAGACCACATAAGATTATTACGTTTTACTTACACTTCGAAGGAGGATGGTCCAATGTTAGTATGTCAACTCTGATAGCAATACCCTTCATATGCAGGTTTTGCTTTAATACAAACGATCATCTATATTACTATAAATTAGAGCTAATTTACAGAAAGGAGGACATTGTGTTGGGTTCATTTTTACACATGATTTATCATGTTATTCACTCAATATTTTTAGTTAGTTCTTGACATTTTATAGCATTTTACTTTCTTTTTGTGTTTTCATAGATTTTACCTTGGTTAGAATGAAAATGAGCTAAAATGCATTATTGGTTATTAAGTCTGTTTTTGTTCATTTTCGTAGGTCAACTTCTTAGCCTTGAATCAGTATGCTTCAGTGCTCGAATGAGGTGAAGATCTTCATAAAACTTGTTCCAATGGATGTTGACATATCCGAATTTGAGCTTCATTGAACAAGTATAGCCTATTTCAACCGATCCAGCATTTTACCCTAGCTCTAAAGGTTTGTCTTGGTCCAGTTTTTACCTCCATGATGTCATCTTCATTCTTCTTGTTACCATACCATTTGGTAACAAGAACTTACCTTGATGGAGTGCAATTTTCTGAGACAAAGAGCGTCTTTGTGAAGACACAAAAACCAAAAATCCCATCATGACATAGAGAAAAATAATTAATATGTTATTGATGGATGAGTTGGAAAGGAAAATAGAGAATGAGCAAAAGGGGAAGGCAGCAAAGCAAAGAAGGCATCGGCTAATACATTGAGACAGACTCTACACTTAGTATTTTTATAAAACTGGAGAGAGGGAGAGCCAAGTAAGAAGGAGAAGAAGATTTCCACCATTGAAGACCTAGTGTCTTCACCTTCTCTACAAAATCTGTAAACTCTTTTTAGTTTTATTCTGAATTTGTGTTTGTAATAAGTATGAGGAACTAAAATCCATAGCTAGGGCTTAGCTTGAAGCCATAACACTACTACATTTTACTATTTGCGCGACGAATAATAAAGCGTCGCGCAAAGATCAATTTTGTCGCACAAAAATAAGCGCGACAAAAAATTCGTCGCGCAATTCTGTGCGACGGGTAAACCATCGTTGCACCAACGATATGGAGACGAAACACATGTTGGTCGCGTAAACTTTGCGTGACGAATACAATTCGGCGCACATACCGTTGCGCGACGAAAGTAATTGCGCGACGACAAATATATCGTCGCGCATAATGGGTTCGGGAGACGCAGATGTCCGCCGCAGAACCATTCGCGCGATGAGAAATCTTTCGTCTCTCATATATTTGCGCGACGAAATTATTCGTCGCGCAAAACGTGCTTGCGAGACGTATGTTTTCGTCGCGCAAGAATTAAAAAAAATAAAAAAATTTATTTTTTAATTTTTTTGTTACACGCGGGTTTGCGCGACGAAATGGTGCCGTCGCGCAAACCTAATTGTACAATTTTATTTTATTTTTTTATTTTTTGTATTTTGTATTTTAAATAAAATTGATTTTTTTTATTGATTAAACAGTGAAATTGCAATAAAAATAAATTAGAATAAAATATTGTTATAAAATAAAATAAATGTATTACAAATAAAATAAATACACTAATGAAATAATGCATCAAAATCAACCGAGTCGTGGCCAATATGCGGGTCAGAGGTCTGGGCGTCAACCGGGGCAGTGGTCTGGGGGGGATGCTCGGGAGGGACGGGCTGGGGGGTCGGCTCATCAAAATGCGGGACGGGAATGCCGGATTGTGCGAGGGAGTGCAGAATGGCCGACAACTTGTTCTCAAGAGTGACCATATGTGCTGTCAAAGCAGTGACCTGACGTGAAGACTGCACCGATGAACGAGGTCTAGGTTCCCCCCGCCGGGCATTCCCCATCCCTCGACAATATGTCCCCGGCCTCCTCCCGAGAGTCTGATCCAACGTCTCCGTCAAGATCTGAAATCCAGCATCCTGTGAAGGAGCCACAGACTCGATCGGAGTCTCGGGAGGAAGCTGGGAGGCGGACTCCTGAAGAACCAACTGGCTTCTCTCCACCATCGTCGTCTGTTGAACATAACATAAAATATAAATTAAAACATGCATACAAATTGAATGCGTAACATAAGAATTAAAATTAAATAATACTTACATGAAGGGACTCGGCCAACTCATTCCCGGGTCGAACATAAGCGTCACCAAAGACGTCGATCTCTGGGAACTTGGACCCCTCCTAAATTGAACAAGAGAAGAAAAATATTAGTATGAAAAAAATAAATTAATAAAAATGACATTAAAAATGAAATACAAATTTTGTGATTATTACCCGACGCCGTGCATCCATCCTATCCGAAAAGGGTCTGGAGCCGGAATGGTGGAGAAGGGTCTTCTTCTTCCTATTACCCTTATTCACTTGGGCTTTATTCTGTTATTCAAAAAATGAAACGTATTAGTTAAAATATAAAAAATTAAATAATAATGAAATATAAAAATAAAATAAACATTAATAAGTAATAAGTAATAATTAAACAAATATAATTAAAAAATACCGCAAATTCGGGCGCTTGAAAATGAGCGCAGAGCCACTCCCAGCTATCCTCCAGCCCCTCAAGTTCCTTCGGGCAACCCTCCTGAAGAGCGACTTGCGGATCATCATAGGCCTGAAAATGGTGGTGCAAGTCGCTCTTCCACTGCTTGTACCTCTCAGCGAAGAGTCTGTTGACGTACGTCCACGACTCTTCGTCGAGATCCTCCAAGTTATAGTTCGTCTGCAATCAATTAATTAGATACGTTAAGTAATAGAAATATACACAATTTTAAAGAAAAATAATGAAAATGTAAGGTACATACCGACAACTGGCCGCGAACCTCCGCCTTGATCTCGTCGGGCATGACCCTCCAAGACTTCCATTGCATCGGGCAATGGGTCCGCACGACGTGGCCAATGTCGTGGGCCAAGGAGCTATGCAACTCCACCGTCGGTGCAGCCCGATGGCGCTCGTCGTATCCGATGCTAATACGACTGTTGGTCACCCGGGTGACCTTCGCCGTCTTCAGCTGACGACACAGTCCCCGGGTGTTCTTCTTCGCTGCAAAGAAATAAGGTATTAATGTTAAATAAAAAAACATCATCTCAAATTTCAATATAAAATTAACAATACAAAAGTGTAGTTATACCTGGGTTTGATCCCGAGGCACCAGTACCGTCGGTCGATGTCGTGTCGATGGTGTCGGTGGGCCGGTGCCGCCGCCTAGCACTAGGTGGCTGCGCGACGGATGACGATGATGACGCAGGCGCCTGGGACGCCCCGGGACCAACCACCACGTGGTCCA
>NC_047650.1:2275201-2326283 GCF_902201215.1 Prunus dulcis | reverse complement strand
AAATAACTATATCTCAAAAGAAAAAAATAATAATTGAAGAGGCCTTACGGCATGAATAAATAAATAAATAAATAAAAACCAATCAACAAGCATGGGGTCGTAATAAGTACTGACTAAAGTGTTGACTAAAGTGTTGACTAAAGTATTGACATTCCAATGAAGTTTGTGATGAAATATGGAGAATGAATACACAACTACATATGGACAACTACATATATTCAAAGATTTGTATTACACAAAATGAATACACTAACATAATAAATTTACAAATAAATTCATTATTCATCATCTGAACTATAATAACTTTCGTTATCTTCGCTATCATCACTCTCGGTCTCCCAATCTTCTTCCTCCTCCTCCTCAATAACTGCATCATCGGCGTTGCTAGGGCCCACTGCAACATCGTATCGGGGAAGATCACCGAGGTCAATTGTAATTGACTGAATCGGTATTTCGATTGAAGACACTCCTTCTATTTGAAACGGTTCTTGTATAACATTTGTATCTCGAAGTGTTTCCGCATCATTTTCCATTGAAGATTCTAAACGTTGGTCAGCCACATTGTCGGCGTCGTTGTCACTTGGGTCTAGTTCTGGTATATCATACACGTTCCTATGATCCATCTTCTGCACAACTTTCCACCCGTTCCCGGCTTTAGGGTCATCTAGATACACAATTTGGGGCGCCATGTTTGCCAAAATGTACGGGTCGTCATCATACCAAGTTCTGTTAATGTTCACAGACAGTACTCCATGGTCGATTTTAACACTTGCCGCCCTATTTGGGTTGGTATCGAACCATCGACACTTAAACATGATGACTTGGTATCGATCTTTGTAAAACAATTGCACGACAGTTGTCAGTTTGCCATAGAAATCAATGTCCGTACTTTCGCCTCCACCTGGGACATGGACACCGCTGTTTTGCGTACACAACTTGTCATCTCGTGCGGCCCCCAAAAATTTGACGCCGTTAACATTACAGCCCGAGAACAATTCAGCCCGAATTGGGCCGAACGCCAAGTTATATAACTCATCACTGTAAGTGGGGGAATTCGATGATTTCAATTTATTCACCTAATAGTATACAAAACCATTTACATGTTAGTCTGACAAAATTAAATACTACAATTTATATTTGTCAATTACAAAACACTTATAACTTACAGAATCCAAAAACCATTGTGGAAATAATTTACAGTGTTTCCGGGCAACCAAATGTGATGGATGTTCTCGCTTCATCATCTGTTCATGCTCATCTAAGTAGGCCATTATCTCATCACAATTGTTCAGTACGAACCAATTCGCTACCTCCATGTCATTTCTAGAAAACGACTCTCCTCGTCCAGGATCTCCAAATGGTCGTGCGCTTTGGGCAAAAACAGAAAGTTTTTCATTTCTCATACCTCCGTCATTATTGCGTTGAGGGCGATTGAAAACCGTCTCCACATCTTTTAAATACATTCCACAGAAAGTAAGCGACTCATATTGAACCCAAGCCTCTATAATTGATCCTTCGGGCTTTGCCCTGTTGCGTACATTTTTTTTCAGCTCTCCGAGAAGCCTGCCAAAATAAAACGATATGATACAAATTAGCAAGCTGTCGATAATGATGCATACACAAATGATAAAGATTATATACCTTTCTATTGGATACATCCAGCGATAGTTGACGGGACCAGCAAGCAATGCCTCTTCTGGCAAGTGAACCATCACGTGCATCATACTTGTAAAGAAAGCTGGAGGAAATATCATCTCAAACTTGCATAGGACTTGGACAATGTCATGGCGCAGCTGAAACATGTCTGTCCTTCGCAATGTTTTTGCCGTCAGTTGGGAAAAAAATCTGGATAACAACATGATTGGCTTCACCACATCTTCCGGCAGTAGGTGTCGAATACCCACAGGAAGTAGGCGTTGCATAAACACATGGCAGTCATGGCTCTTAAGTCCACTAAATTTACCCCCATCGACATTCACGCAACGTGCGATATTAGAAACATACCCATCGGGAAATTTGACAGACGATACAAACTTTAGAAACTCTTTTTTGTCATTCGGTTTCATAGAAAAGAATGCAAGATCCCTTCTAGCTTTATCACTGTCCCTATTCATCCATAAACCCCTTCGTATGCCCATTCTTTCCAAATCAAGGCGAGCTTTGATCGTGTCCTTCGTCTTCCCCTCGATATCTAGAATCGTGCCCACCAATGTGTCGAATACATTTTTCTCAACATGCATCACATCTAGATTGTGCCTCAATTTCAGTTTCGACCAATATGGGAGCTCAAAAAACATAGGCTTGTGCGTCCAGTTCAAATGTGTAGAAGGTCTGGTCCGACTAACTGTTTTTCCGAACGGAGCAAAATCCAAGCGGTTCAGCTGTTCCAAGATCTCATCACCGGACCATTCTCTAGGTCTGAGGCGACGCTCTGTGTTCCCGTCGAACTCTTTATCTTTTTCCCGCCATTCGTGGTCCCATGGCAACCATCTCCGATGACCAAGGTAACAAACTTTTTCTGCGTGCCAACCAGAAGTTACATCTTCCTTGCATACAGGACATGCCATATAACCCTTTGTGCTCCACCCCGAAACCATTGCATATGCTGGGAAATCATTCACGGTCCACATAACTGCTGCCCGCAAAGTGAACATCCTCCCAGTTGATTTATCGTACATGCGAACACCGTTTGTCCATAAATCCTTCAGCTCATCAACCAGAGGCCTTAAGTACACATCAATTGACCTGCCAGGATCGTCAGTTATCAAAACAGTCATCATCATGTATTCTTTTTTCATGCATTTCCAAAGCGGCAAATTATATGGGAATGCGAAAATCGGCCAAGTGCTGTGGTGTTGGTTTAGAACCCCATACGGATTGAATCCGTCGGTGGCAAGTCCCAATCTAACATTTCGGGGATCAGCAGCAAACTCGGGGAACGTTCGATCGAACTCTTTCCATGCCTCCCCATCTGCAGGATGCCGCATCACATCATCGTCTACCCGTTTTTCCTTATGCCATCTCATGTCTGTGGCAGTATGCGTCGACATATACAATCTCTGCAACCTAGGTTTAGGGGCAGATAACGCATCACTTTTTGTGGTATCTTAGTCGTTCTATTCTGGGATGTCATTTTGAACCTCGACTCATTGCATATAGGGCATGTATCCAACGTTTCATGCTCTTTGTAGAATAACATGCAATTGTTTTTGCAAGCGTGGATTTTTTCATAACCCAATCCAAGACCATGCAACACCTTCTGTGCATGTTTATGGTCTTTCGACAAACAATTGTCCGTCGGAAGCATTCTCTTGAAAACCCCCAAAAAGTAATCGAAACACAAGTTCGACATACGATACTTTATTTTTCGTGCATTAGCTCCACAATGGCAGTGAGAACGGAAAAGCTCTCGCACCCCGGGTATAACTCTTGGTTGGCATTTTTTAACAGTTTTTCATACTGTTCAAACTCCGCACTGTCTATTGGTGTAGGCGCGTCATCTTCCCCTTCCTGATTGATGTTGGTCGATGCGAATGGAAAAGCATCCTGTATAATACCCATGACTTGATCATTAGGATCCACAATAGGTTCAACATTGTCCACTCTTGGGGCATTTGAAGTCGAAGCATGGTCTACTTGTTCGCCGTGAAGGTTCCAAATGCTATATGTTTCAATCATTCCATTCCTTACTAAATGAAATCCAACATTTTCAATTGTCTCAAACAACGTGTTGTTACACCTCCTACAAGGACAACGGATTCTAGTTGCACCGGGGTTGTGTCTACGTGCAAACTCAATAAAATCCTCGATTCCATCCAAGTATTCGTCTGCGCATCTATTCGGGTTATGTATCCACCTTCTGCTCATAATTCCTGAAACCACAATCACGACACAACAATCACAACAACTTCATGCGAAGTTATAATGTCACCTTATGCCTCCGGTAAGGGCCCTATCCCATTCGGGAATGCATAGTCCTGTCACGTAACCTACGGCTACATGAGATTAGATTTCGGCGTGGATTAATTTCGGCAGCATCTCGACACAGTTCTTGAAGTGGGCATAGGTATAAATACCTACGTACCACCCAAAGAACGTACCGAGATGACACCGAAATCTCCACAATCGAAACCTAATCCTGTAGCCAAAGATTATGTGACAACACTATGCATTACCAAACTGTCCAAATAATGGGACAATTCAAGAATTAATTGGACCGCAGTCATGCCTTACGCATCCATGCACGAAATCCAACTAATCTCGAACGGGAAACTTCGTGTTACTAAACATAAAAATAAAAGTACGAAGTTAATTTCAATTAACTTCGTACATCACAACACATTGTGCTACTTCACGCACAATTTCACAACATTATAAACATATAACTTCACAAAAAAAAGTACAAACATAACAAACAAACTTTTACAATAACATACCTTCTCAATCGTTCTCCACCAACCACTAATCACAAATATCCCTAATGAGAACAAAATTAATAGCATTAGTACGAATTTACATTAATACATTTAAACTAACGACAAAAAATACATACCTAATAAACGTCCAGAATTCACAGCAGAGCAGCAGCAGGGAGGGAGAGTGAGAGAGAGGCAGAATGCAATGCATTCTGCCTCTGAAATGGCAGATACAAATATGGAGAAGAAGGACTTTGCGCGACGAACAAGAAAAATTCGTCGCGCGAAACGCCGTCGCGAAAACCTACTTTTCCGTCGCACAAAACAACATTTCCGTCGCGCAATCACGTGTCGACAGCTACTTTTTTGCGCGACGAAGAAATTTATTCGTCGCACAGAAATTCCGTCGCGCGAATACAAACGGGCGTCGCGCAAAGTTCATGCTTCGTCGCGCCAATTGAAATATTTCGTCGCGCAGGTTTGCACCGCTATTACACTTTACGCGACGACGTACTTCCGTCGCGCAAAAAACCCACTTCCATATTGGCGCCAAAATTAAGGTTCCCTCGTTTTCTTACGCGACGGTTGATGTTTTCGTCGCCCTAAGTTGTCTTTTGCGACGAAAACACTCGTCGCGCAAAATGTTTTTACCGCCATAAGAGGCGGCAAATTCCGGTCCATCTTTGGGCGACGAATAAGTTTAAGTGTCGCGCAATATGCTCATGCGCGACGCTCTTTGTCGTCGCGCAAGAGTTTGGCGCCATTTTCCGTAGAAGTTGCATCTTTGCGCGACGCAATTTTTTTTACGTCTCGCATAGTCTCTATCCGCGACGAAATTATTTGTCGCGCTAGTTTTCTGTTCTTTGAGCGACGGAAGTTATTTTGCGTCGCAAAAGTGTTCTTTGCGAGACGAAATTGTATTCGTCGCGCAAACTTCCGTCGCGCAAATAGTAAATCGTAGTAGTGTAAACATGATTACTCTACTATTTTGATGCTTGAGTTTATGAATTTCTAGATGTTGTTGATGAATTCCCATTCACTAAAATAATCTATTCTTAATGTATGTTTTTCTTTTATTGATCACCTTTGAAAGCACGCTTCTTGAGGTTGTTGGGATTATGTGTACCGTCATGTCCTCCTAAGCAACAAATGGATGAAGTAAGAATCATCCATGTGAATTGGTTTCTTGAATGCCTAATGTAAACACTATATACTATTAAGGTTCTTGTGATGTTCATATTCCCTTTCAACTTAATGGGTTTTCCATATAATTAATTCGAAGTACTAAACACACCTAGATTGATTATATGGAAGGCACGAGTATTGTAGCACTAGCCCCGCACTCTACTTATATTAGAGAGAATCAATGCATCTTGAACCACTAGACCCGGTCTTGATTGCGAACATCTTCATCAACACATTTAGAGTTCATTACTTGAGTGTCCATGAACATGAGTAAGATTGTTTAGAGTGGATTATGAAAACCCTAGTGTTTCTCATCATTTTAAGCCACATTTTGATATTCATTTTTGTTAGGCTTGTTAAATTAGAATTGGGTTACTTTTGTGTGTGTATGTAATATGTTTGAAATCATGAGTGTTCTTTCCACTCAATTCTATTCATTTATGTATTTGTTTTTGAAATTTGGCCTACGCTGAGTTCTTCATTTTTCTGTATTGAATCCAACCATATAAAGAACGTGAAATTTGGATAAACGGTTGGAGAGTTATAGGTCAAAACAAAAACTGGACGGAGGTCAAAGCTGAAAACATGAGAATTTCCTCTCAAACGACCGTTCGACTTGTTCATGCGACCAGTCGCCTTCCATCTTGTTTAAAAAGGCCACAATATGCTTCAAAACGACCGGTCATCAATGTTCATGCGACCGGTCGTCACTGTTCACTAGGTGATAAACAAGTGATAGAGTAGTGATGAAGGGGTGATAGAAAGGTGATAAGGGGTGATAGAAAGGTGACAAATGGGTGATAGAAATTCCTGATTATGTTTATCTTTGGTTTCTTGTTTTGTTTCATTTATTTTACTTTTCTTTACTCATTTCTAGTTTTCAGTTTGTATCTTACCTTTGTGTTGTGTTAAATAAGTCTTCTTTACGTACTCAAACTAGAACTTTTAGTAAGCCGACAGTTCTTTGTGGGATCGATCCCATACTTACAAATCTATATCCCAATAAATTCGTGCACTTGTAGGTGTTTTTAATTGTACGATTAGCACATTAATTTGTGCCAATTATTAATACAACACATTGTCTTAACAAACTGATCTAGTCCATATTTATAAATACCGTATGTAGTTTTATTACATGGGGAGGGAGATAATTACAAACTCCTTAATTCAACATTTAGAAAGGAACAACAATCACAAATAATCGGAAGTAATTATGGAATAATTATAACGGAAACGCAAGCTCTATCTTAGCTAATTAACCAATTATGGGAGGCCTTGTGACAAGTCGATCATCTTTATCAACCCATACCCAAACCCTATAGCAATCGTAGTTGGTGATGACATATGTTTCTCCTTCAACCACAATCTTAGCAGTCACAATAGGGTTCTCTCTCTCAATTGTTGCTTTGGCAACCTCCCCCTCCACTCCAACAAGCTCTGGCCACGAACCCTTGCCTGAAAATAAATAAATAAATAAATATACTCTCACACACACATATATATATATATATATATATATATAAGAATTGGCACATATCTCTGAAAAAACTAAATAGAAAGAAAAGAAACGAAGGAAATTGGCTACTACTTTACCTTCACATTCTGAACCCATCTTTGATCAAATGATTGCTTGCTCTGGTTTAGTCTCTTAGCTTCTCTTCTCTATTTGTATGCTTAAATT
Organism: Prunus dulcis; assembly: GCF_902201215.1. NCBI lineage: Eukaryota > Viridiplantae > Streptophyta > Magnoliopsida > Rosales > Rosaceae > Prunus > Prunus dulcis. The sequence goes on along the minus strand of NC_047650.1, from coordinate 2,319,002 downwards.
TGTGTTAATGATGATGAGTACATATACATATATACATATAGCATTTTGATTGCTTAACTTAGTTGGTCTTGGTCATCGACTCTCATTATGGACTTTTAGCTGTTGCTTCTTAAGATTCAAGTCTTCTAAAAGGAAGAAAATTTGACTTCTATGAGTTTTGTTGAATGAGTTTAAATATGCGACCATTAGATATTCAAGTTATTCTGCCGCTATTTCAGAAATTTCCAAAATTTCCCATTTAATTAAAAATATTTGAAATTTGGAAAAATTAAAAAATTAATTGCTGGGTTGTGTGTTATTAAACAAACAAAGCCACTATTCCGTTTGTATTGCATTTGGTTGAATTCATTTTTTGGTTGTGATCGGCTTAGGCCTTTTATTGAAGGAAATTCGATTTTGACCCAAAAAAAACAAACAAACAAAGCCACTCTACAACCTGAGAAATAAAGCCCAAGGCCCATCACTCGAAGACGGGCCTTCTCTTCTCTCTCTGAACGACCCTTAGAGAGCGGCTCTTCTTCTCCGTCGTCTGCTTCTCTCGCCGCCACCGCCTCCGCCTCCGCCTCCGCCTCTTCCACCGCTTCCACCGCTTCCACCGGTCTCTCCTCTCAATCCGAACCAGGTCAGAATCTTTTCACTCTCTTTCATGTCTTCGATCCTCTCTCTGAGCTTATCATCCGCTAACTCTCGCTCTCATTGCCAACTTGGCAGCCTCTCACTCTCTGATCGCCTTCGTCAAATTGCTCGATTCTCAGGCTTACTCTCGCATCTCAATATCAGGTACATCTCCTCATCCTCTAATTGCTCTGGATCTGAATTTGAATTAACAAAATTAAGGTTTTTCTTCGAAATTAAAATTTGGGTTTCATGAAATTAATTAGGTAATTAGGGACTTGGTTTTTAATTGGGCTGTAGGCGGTTTCTGAGGTAAATAGAAAGGCCTAATAAAGGATTTTAGGGTTTACAAGTTCCTTATGCATGCTTCTGGTTCTGTTATTTGATGGAAATTAATTAGGGCTTTTTCTTATTAATTGGATTGTTTTTAGGTTCTGTTGTTGGGTTGCATGTATTGTTTATGTTTTGGTGGATGTGATTGTGAATGTTGATTAATTGGGGGATTGGGGCTTTGCTGGAAATTGGGACTTTTGCTGTTTAAGTGGCTGTTTTTAGGTTCTCTGTAGGTGATTAATTTGCTGCTTGCTGTCAGATTATGCATTCTGTGTTGCTGATTAATTGGATTGTTTTTAGGTTCTTTTTTTGGTGTTATGCTATTCAGTTCTTGAATGATGATTAATTGGTTATCTTTCTGCTGCTTCAAGGTTATGTTGTCATTGCTGGTTACATTTTGGTGTGTAAATGGTAGAATGGTATTATGCTGGTTATAGTTTTTGTTAAACTGCGTGTATTGTTTACTGCTATTAGTTGTACAATTTAGCAAACTTTTTGAGATTTCTCTCTTATTAGGGTTTTACGCATTGTGGCATATGGGGACTCCAGAAGCAAAGTATGCTGCATTTGAGGAGAAGGTCAAACGAACTGTTTACCTCGATAACATCTCACCACAGGTCACTGAAACTGTTGTGAGAACTGCTCTTTCACAGTTTGGGACTGTGAAAAATGTTCAGTTCATTCGAAATTACGTGGAATCAAGGAACATCCCGCAAAGTGCACTGGTGGAGATGGAGAACCTTAGACAGGCTGATGTTATTGTCTCAGAGTTAGGTCAATTGCCTTTCATGATGTCGGGGATGCCGAGGCCTGTGAGGGCACGTCGTGCTGAAGTGGAGATGTTTGATGATCGCCCTGCAGAGACTGGAAGAGGGATATCTTGTCGTTGGTTGGAGCCAAATGATCCGGATTTTCAAGTGGCACAAAAACTGAAGCGTCTTACTCGAAAGCATGCTGCTGAAGCGTCATTTGTGCTCGAGCAACAACTCCAGGAAGAAGAGAATCTTGCAAAGCAGCAGAACGAGGCTCTTCAAGCAAATTATAAGAAGTATGACATGTTAGATAGGGTAATAGCTGATGGGACTGTTAAATGTTTGGCAAGTCATTATAATATACGACAAGCAGATGACTGATAGGTAGACTTTTAGTATGTAGACCGTTCAATGTTTGGCAAGTGTGAAAGAACTTGTTCATTACCTTGACATTCAGATATCCTCGCCTTTTGTTTTAATATGTAGACTTTTACTCACTCTGTGAATAATATCTCTGTTTCATGCATTATTTTGGTTTGTGATGTATTGGCTTTAGAAGAGATGTATATTTATAGTGAATCATAAGATAGCTTGTGGGTTGTCATTATTGACTATTTACATATGTAACGTAGGCTGTTTGCTTTGTTGTTAAGACATTATTGTGATGCAAAATGAAGAATAATAATTTGGTATGCAATGAAAATGAAGAATAGTATTTTGGTCAGTAGATACACACGTGCAATTTCCAACAACAACAGTCATTTGTACAATCCACCAACTTAGATCACAGGCTTTGACAGAACTAGGATGGGAATATGGGGTGGGCTGAAGAAGCCAGGAGATGGGTGAAATGAGCTGGGATGAGACTTTTAGCAGGGGAAATGAGCTCGGATGAGACTTTCAGCTGTGTTGCATCTATAGATGAATTTTAGAGACTTCATTGATGGACATGGATTACAGCTTGAGTGGTAACTGTGGAGCTTTCCAAACACCAAAAGAGAAAGCCAATTTCCAACCCATGTCTACTTATTTTTACTGGTTGAGCAGAAAGAATTACTAATTGAAGAGAAGAAGATAAGTTACTGTCAACGTTATCAAACCGTTCTTATTAGCTTCATATAGAATACATAGAAAGAAAAACAAATTATGTTCGAAATTCAAATACAATTATACAAATGCATGGAGAATGGAACTCCTTATTTCATTATTTCACGTAAATTTCTTCAAGTCCTGCTAAAACAGCACTGGCCACCCTGAATTGAAGTCCTGAGTCTAAACTAACCAATACTAGGGACCCTTGTAACAATGCCATCTGTATCAACCCAAACACGAACCCTATCGCACCGGAAATCACGAGTGACAGGCGTCCCTTCTAGCACGATCTGAGCATCAACCGAAGAATTCTGCCTCTCAATTGTTGCCTCTGCAACTGTCCCCTGAGCTCCCAGAAGTTCAGGCCATCTACTCTTACCTGCATATATATGAACAAAATAATAAAATCTTGCAGTCTATAAACTAAAGACACCATAACAAGTAATTTAGCTTATATTAGTGGTATCTGTAATCGTACAGAAGAACTTGTTCATTACCTTGACACTCAGATGACATCCTTGCTTTCTGTCTTGATATGCAAACTTTTCCTCTCTGAATAATAATCTCTCTGTTTCTTAGCAATATTTTGCTTGTGAGGTATTGGCATCAGGAAGAGATGTATATTTATAGTGAAACATTGGAGAGATAGCTTGTGGCTGGTCATGATTGACTATTTCAATTGGATGCTTCATCTCCAAGATTAACTATCTGGCTAGTATGAACGTAAACATGTACGAACAATAAATTTTTTGTTGTTATACAAATGAAAAACTAGTACTTGGTCAAATAACAGCAATAAAGTCAGTTTTACTGACGATAATGAAATCTGGTTGTACGATTCATCACATCACCTACTTAGATGATAAATGCTGTTGACAAAACCTGAATTACATGTAAAATGAAATTGGAAAAAGGAGGAATAACGCTCATGTGATTTAAATAAGAATTTGTGTTTGACTGGTAAATGTAATCAACTTGAACATTATTTGAAAAAAAAAATGTTGGGAGCTAAGACAAAAGTCATCATTTCAAATTTCGCATCTTGGTTTGGTTGATTGAACAATTTTGCTTGCTTTATAAGTTGATTGAACAATCTAGGGTTGACTGCAAAAGTCAAACATTTTCTCCATATCTTAATTTTTCTTCTTTTGTTTCAGTTTTCAAGCAGAACAATTATATTGGACTAGTTTAAGGTCTGGCATGAGCACGAGAAGGGCTTTTGCCGCGGCTAATATCATGCTGGAGCTAGCTAGACACAAAACTGTTTAACTCGTCAAATTGGACCCATTGGTTTGGAACATTTAATCCTCCCTCTTGTTATAACAATCAATTTTCAGCATCTTATTTTTATAGCAGGATCAGTGCACTAGCTTTAAATCCATGAAACAGTACCATTAGCTTTTAGAATTTTTGTTTAATTATTCATAGTGTTATTTCAGTGCTTCACTGGTTTTAGTTTCAAACACAGCCAGCCCCAACTGAAATTCTGTCTTGAGACTCAAGGCTAATCAAATCTTCACTTCTGTTTTGCCCCCAGAATTTTTCAGTCAAGACTTGGATTTGTGGGTTCTCAGCAAGTAATCTCAAGAGCAGGTCTTTTCTCTGTTTGAACCACAATTATTTGCCCTGGGGATGAGACTCAACCACACTTTTGTGTCCAGTGTCCTCATCGGGTCACGCAGACGCCTATTTCATGTACTCTAGTTTACTTGGGTGGTGAAACCTGTTAAAATATCAAATTTTTATTGTAATTTTCCCTGAAAAATTGGCTTAAGGGTGCTCAAGAATCAATGCCATTGGCCAATGTGAGACATTTGGAGGCATGAAAATTGGCTTGCAGCACAGAGAATCAATCCCATTGGCTTTTGTTTACAATTATTACTAGCTAGCCTTTGTAAAGAGATTTATTTATCGCCATTTTCAATGTTTTGAAGAGTAAAGCTGTTGTACATTGAGCTTTACCTTTACTGCGGTTGAACAGAAAGAAGAAGAAAGGAGAAAAAGAAAACTACTGTCAACTTTATCAAACCACTCTTATATGTATTGAGCTTCACACAGAATACATTAAGATAACAAAACTAAATTGACTGCTTCCAACACAAATAATGCATGGAGTATGTTACAACTCCTTATTTGCATAACATATTAATAATAATATAATTAACCAATTACAGGAACCCTAGTAACCAAACCATCTGTGTCGACCCAAACACGAACCATATCAGGTATGCATACGAAATCTGGGGGGACAATGGTTCCTTCCACCACCATCTCAATGTTGACCAAAGATTTCTCCCTCTGAATTTTTGCCTCCGCAATGTCCTCCCCCTCCCCTTCCCCACACCCCCCCCTCCCCCCCAACTCCCAACAGCTCAGGAAATACATACTTACCTGCATATGCATTAAATGAATTAATTTAGAACAAAAAAAATAATTGTATTAATTACATGTATATATATTCAATGACATGACCGTGAATATTATAAAAGGATTGTTATAAAAAGTATAACATGATAGATAGTGTGATGGCTAATGGAACTGATCATCGCTTGCGCTTTGCAGATGACTCATAGGGTTTTCGTGAGGTTGTCCCTCCCCAAAGAAAGTTTAGTGCATAACAATACAATATTTGGTAAATGACGTTTTCTTTAAGTAGAGCACTTCGTTTGGCTTATAAAAAATAAGTTTCAGTTTGGCAGTAGCCTCTTGATTTTGCAATCATTTTATCTTCTTTTTGTTTCCCAACTGGGTTTAGCTGTATTGCATCTATAGATGAATTTTAGAGGCTTCGTTGATGGACATGGATTAAGGATTGAGTGGTAACTGTGGAGCTTTCCAAACACCAAAATAGAAAGCCAATTTCCAACCCATGCCTACTTATTATTTTACTGGTTGAGCAGAAACAATTACTAATTGAAGAGAAGAAGATAAGTTACTGTCAACTTTATCAAACCGTATGTTCTTATTAGCTTCATATAGAATACATAGAAAGAAAAACAAATTATGTTCGAAAACAATTATACAAATGCATGGAGAATAGAACTCCTTATTTTATTATTTCACGTGAATTTCTTCAAACCACCCTGAAGTGAAGTCCTTGGAGTCTAAATTAACCAATGCTAGGGACCCTTGTAACAATGCCATCAGTATTAACCCAAACGCGAACCCTATCGCACCGGAAATCAGCAGTGACAATCGTCCCTTCTAGCACGATCTGAGCATCAACCAAAGAATTCTCCCTCTCAATTATTGCCTCTGCAACTGTCCCCTGAGCTCCCAGAAGTTCAGGCCATGTATCCTTACCTGCATATATATGAACTCAAAAATCAAAACTTGCAGTATATTAACTACAGACACCATAACAAGTAATTTAGCTTAAATTAGTGGCATCTGTAATCGTACAGAAGAACTTGTTCATTACCTTGACACTCAGATGACATCCTTGCTTTCTGTCTTAATATGCAAACTTTTCCTCTCTGAATAAGATCTCTCTTTCTTGGCAATATTTTGTTTGTGAGGTATTGGCATCAGGAAGAGATGTATATTTATAATCAAACATTGGGGAGATAGCTTGTGGTTGTCATTATTGACTATTTCGATTGGATGCTTCATCGCCAAGATTAACTATCTGGTTAGTATGAACTTAAACATGTATGATGTACGAACAATAAATTTTTTTGGTTATAAAAATGAAGAAAAAAAACTTGGTCAAATAACAGCAATAAAGTCAGTTTTATTGACGCTGAGATCTGGTTGTACGATGCATCACCTACTTAGATGATAAGTGCTGTTGACAAAACCTGAAATACATGTAAAATAAAATTGGAAAAAGGAGGAGGAATAACGCTCATGTGATTTTTTAAAAATCTGCGTTTGACTGGTACATATAATAAACTTGAACATTATTTGAAAAAAAATGTTGGGAGCTAAGAAAAACTCATCATTTCAAATTTCGCATCTTGGTTTCATTGATTGAACAATTTTGCTTGCTTTATTGATTGAGCAATCTAGGGTTGACTGCAAAAGTCAAACATTCCTCCAGAACCCACAAGAATCCTTCGTTAGAGTGGGATTCCAACTCAGCACTTTTCCTTTTGAGATTTTGAGAAGAGTTGCTCCATATCTTAATTTTTCTTCTTTGTTTCAGTTTTCAAACAGAACAATTATATTGGACTAGTTTAAGGTCTGGCATGAGCACGAGAAGGGCTTTTGCCGCGTCTAATATCATGCTGGAGCTAGATATAGACACAAAACTGTTTAGCTCCTCAAATTTGACCCTCTGATTTGAAACATTTAATCCCCTCTTGTAACAATCAATTTTCAGCAACTTATTTTTACAGCTTTAAATTGATGAAACAGTAACATTATAGATGTATTGCATCTATAGATGAATTCGTAGTGTTATTTCAGTGCTTCATTGGTTTTAGTTTCAAACACAGCCAGCCCCAAGTGAAATTCTGTTTCATCACTTCTGTTTTGCCCTCATATTTTTTCAGTCTAAGAATTGGATCTGTGAGCTCTAAATAAGTAATCTTAAGAGCAGGTCTTTTCTCTATTTAAACCACAATTATTTGCCATTTCTCTAATAGGGATGAGACTCAAATGGATAGAACACATCTCTGTTGGAGAGGTGGTCAACATTATCAACCACGCTTCTGTGTCCGGTGTCCTCATCGGGTCATGCAGACGCCTTTTTCATGCACTCTAGTTTACTTGGGTGGTGAAACCTGTTAAAATATCAATTTTAGTAATTTCCCCTTGCAAAATTGGTTTAAGGGTGCTCAAGAACTCACATTCTTTTAAAGTATTCTGTTTTTCCAATATGTGAGACATTTGGAGGCGTGAAAATTGGCTTGCTGCACAGAGAATCTTTCTCGTTGGCTGGGAATTCAAGTCGACCAATCATAGGTAGTTGATGATGATTTTTTCGAGGTAGAGTTTGAATGCATTTGCTAATTAAGGTTTTCAGTTTACAATTATTACTAGCTAGCCTTTGTTAAGAGATTTATGTATCACCATTTTCAATGTTTTGAAGTGTTGGATATTGAGCTTTACCTTTACTGCGGTAGAACAGAAAGAAGAAGAAAGGAGAAAAAGAAAACTACTGTCAACTTTATCAAGCCATTCTTATTATATATTGAGCTTCACACAGAATATATTGAGATAACAAAAAAAAAAATTGGCTGCTTCCAACGCAAATAATGCATGGAGTATATTACAACTCCTTATTTGCATAACATATTAATAATTAAGTTAACCAATTACAGGAACCCTAGTAACCAAGTCATCTGTGTCAACCCAAACACGAACCCTATCAGGTACGCATACGAAATCTGCGGGGACAATGGTTCCTTCCAACACCACCTCAACGTTGACGGTAGAATTCTCCCTCTCAATTGTTGCCTCCGCAACTGTCCCCTCCACTCCCAGCAGCTCAGGCCATACATACTTACCTATTTAGAACAAAAAAATAATTGTATTAATTACATGTATATATATTAAATGACATGACCATGAATATTATAAAAGGCCTGTTATATATATATCTTACCTGTGCTGCCTTGACATTGATCAGATGCCATTCTCTGGCGATTTCTCTTAAATGTATTGTGATGATGTGATGTAATGGTGTGAGATAAGAGAAGAAATGAATGCATATTTATAGCTTGTTGGGTGTGGGTCGTCTTTATTGACTAGAACTTTGCTTGTATATCACACATTGTATAATCGATCGCCAACATTGTCCTTATCTGAATTATTGATCCCGATCGGTGGCCTTAACAGTAGAAGCAAAATGAAGAAAAATGTTTTTGTATACCAAACGCAGAATAGCATTTGGTCAATAGTTGTATTATTTTGTCGCCCATGAAATCTGCTTTGTACGATACACGTCCTTAGATGATAGGTATCGTTGATAAAATGTGGGAAAATAGTTAGGGATAACTCATTTGATTTGATCACCTTATTTTATGACAACCACACCTCTGGCTGTGAAAAGCTCATGAATTTGACCCGTTAAACTGAAAACTTTTTGGAAAATCTGATATCTTTTTTTTGTGATAAAGACAATAGATTGCATTCATAATTCAAGCACAAAATGTTAAATAAAGTGTATAGGAATTCTCTCATATATTCATATTGTATTCTTCTCCAATATTGAGGTATTTATAAAGAAGTGCAAAGATGTGTTAATCCTAAATACAATAGGAAATAAATCTCAATTACAATAGGTAAGTAGCCAAAATCCTAACTAAATAAGGACGCGCCAACATTTTTATTTTATTTTTTAGGTAAAACATTACAATATTATTCATTAATAAATTGGAATTGATACCCTAAGCCATGGGTTAGCATTCCAAGACAATGTCAAATGTGACCAATTTTTCTCATCTTCAAGGGCCAAAATACAAATTGTAAAAACTTCAAATTCAAATCACTCATTTGTATTTTAACTAAAAGATGTACTCTAGCATCCCTGGCTTGGACCCGCTTGCAGGAAATAATACAACATGCTTCCTCCACCGGAAAGGAAATGTGCGTGGATAGTCCATGAAAGTTAATAAATTAGCCGAAGTTATTGCGTCTCTTCCGCATCACTTGTACCAGCCAGCAAGGAAAAATCTCAGCACGAAACAGAAGCAGCAAGCGATGGCCTGGAAAACTAGAAGACAGATGCAAATCGACTTCTCCGTCATCCTGCCAAATCGTCTTAGAAAAAAGTTTACAAGCGTCCCATCATTTGTCCCAGTCAGCAGTCCAGTTCCCGGATCAAACCTAGGAAGACGATGCCGTGGACATGGAACAATGCCGGCAAGCTGGGGCAGTGACAAGAGAAAGTTCAATACTTGAGGGACAAAGAAAATGAGGAGTGTTTCACTAAAATGGCCTAAAATCCCAGCTACTGCCATCGTCATCCCAGCAAAGTATGTGTATGTATCTCCAACAAAAGCTGAAGAAGGATACCAGTTGTAAGAGAACAACGCCAACGAGGTGGCTAATAAGGGTTGGACAAGATAAAGAGAGAATGCATGTGCCATCTTGTACTCAGAATCTGCAGATGCTCCAATTTGCATGATATTGTGTATTAAAATAGCAGATGCAATGATGACTGTCTGCCCAACTTCAAGACCATTCAAGCCAGCATGAATGTTGATGGAGTTTGTACAGAAAACCGCCAAAAGGCCCATGTAAAGTTTGTACATCCATCCTAGATCCAAAACCTCTAGCCCAACATGTGGAATAAGTGGCTTCGGTATGATGATAGTTGTATGTCCAGCATAGGCCAGCAGCAGAGGTAGAGCTGCAATGGATGGCAGTAGTAATTTCACCCTCCAAGGTACATCAAGAACATCATCTACAAATCCAAGCAATACCGTAAAGCATATGGATGCTAATGCTGCATTGTACTCGACTAGCCAATTTGAATCTGCAGTGAAGTTGAAATACTGGAATAGGATTCCCAAGACCAAGAAAACAATTCCAACAACAATACCCAATGACTCAGGCACTTTGACAGTGCCCTGCGGTGTACCCTTTTTGTTAATGTCATAACCAAAGAGGTTGCGCCTGAGAACGTATCTGGAAGCCACGGGGATCATCTTAACGGTGACGAAGAACCCGGCAAGGCCGAGAGCCGCATTGATGAGAATCGATTTTCGAAGTTCACGTTCTATCTTGCAGTGATAGAAGATGAGGTAAAAGTATGGGATTGAGAAGAAGAGCATGAGCTTGAAAATTACACCTGACTTTGGGGGTGCAATTGGCGGGTCTGTTAATGGAGGTTCTTTGGGTTTGGGTCGTTTGGTGTTCTCGTTTGGTTTGGTTTGTGCGGACGAGTCTGTTGAAGCTCGCTTTCGAGCTGCCATGGCTCTCTCTGTCTCTCAATATTTGGTGTCACTGCTTTGATACCATATCAAACAAAGTGTAAGGGAATTCTCAAATATATTCAGGTATTTATAAAGAAGTATAAACATGTGTTAATACTATATACAATAGAAAATAAATCCCAAATACAATAAGGCTAAGTAAATAGGTAAGTAACCAAAATCCTAACATAGTAAGGAACAAAACTCCTAACTAAATAAAGACTGGCCAACACAAAGGTCACAAGACCAAGTACAAATACATATAACCACTTAAAATGATTACAATGGGATATTGGTTTGTTAATGTATAAATATGTAGACATTTGAGTGAGTTTCTTTTTCTAGGTTTTTTCAAATTTTTTTAAAAGAAATATTATAGCCTTTAAAAGAAATAGTATAGCCGGTTATACTAGGTTTTTTTCCTTTTTTTTTAAATATTTATTTAAGAAATAGTATCGCCGCCCCGCTATACTATGTTTTTCTACAAAAGTAAACGTAAAATACTCGTATTGAACATGTACGTATGTATTTTTCATATTTAAGATATGTATTATTGACAAAATTTTCAATAATACACACAAAATTTTGCCGAACTTTTAAGTTGTAATTTGCAAAATTTTGTTGAATAAAATACATTTCCTCATATAGCCGCGCGAATTAATATCTATAAAAATATAAATAATGCAACTAGGAGGGTCATTTATTTTTTAATTTTTTAAATGAAATAGTATAGCCGTGCGGATATATTGTGTTTTTCCTTAATTTTCAAAAAGTAAACGTACAATACTGGTATTGAATATATACGTAATTATTTTTAAAGAAATAGTATAGCCGATCGGCTATACTGGGTTTTTCTTCTCTTTTTTTTCAAAGAAATAGTATAGCCGACCGGCTATACCCTATTTTAAAAAGAAATAGTACAGCCGTACGGCTATACTCTTTTTTCCCCCAATTTTTTTAAAAAGTAGACATATAATATTCATAATGAACATGTACGTATGCATTTTTTGTATTTAATACATGTATTTTCTAACAAAATTTTCAATAATACACACAAAATTAACATATTATACATATATTATTGAATACAAATATTATATAGTGGTTGACCTTTTAACTTGTAATTTGCAAAAATTTTGCCGTACGGATTTTATTCGTATAGTCATGCGGCGATACCAAATTAATATCTATAAAGTATAAATAATGCACCTAAAAGAGTCATTTTTTATTTATTATTAAATAGAATAAAAGTGCGGCTATACTCTGTTTTTCCTAATTTCTTAAAAGAAATAGTACAAAGCCAATGGCTTTGACTTTCATTGGATGTCATGAATATTTTGGCCCTCCGAAGATAAAACAGGGTCTTTGTGCCAATGGCTGCTACAAAGCCATATTGTTCTGTCGAAATAAAACAGGATCTTCAAGACTGCAGGTTCTGTCTCTTTTACAATTTGCTTACTAATGATTCTTCCTCCTCCCTAAACAGACTTCTAATGTAACTTCTTAGCATTCGCACTCCCTAATATCCCTTTATAAGAAAACAAACGGACTCTGACAAATAGTGAAAACAATGAGACCGATACAAGATGTCGGCAATTTGCATGAATGACCTCAATAGATGAAATGGTGTCGTCCATCAAAAGTACAACAAAGGAATCTGTACTCTTCTGTATGAAAAAGCAAAAGCATGCCAAGAATTCACCATTAATCAAAAAGCAAAACTCTATTGCAATTTGCAAATATGCATGCATGTCCTGCCTCAAAATTCAACTAACATTTCTCAATCAATACCAGCCCCAGTGCTGCTATGTGCACCAGAAACCTGAATCCTTAGAGACTCCAATTCCATCTCCAACTGGAAATTCCTCTCCCTCTCGTTCTCCAACTCCACCCTCAGCCTCTCAATCACTTGCCCCATCTCCTCCTCTCTGATCACCTGCCTAGCATCCACCCCTCTCACCATGCCAAACAATGTCAGAATTTGCTGCCTCTGCTGATCCAAGCTCCCTATGAAATCCGCCAGCTTACCCAACATTATTTCCCCATACAAACCACCGCCCACATTTCCACTCAGGGCACCCACCAGGGCTTCCACATCAACACCACCACCACCCAACAATCCCCCTGTCTCGCCCACATTCTCACTATGCTCACCCACCGACATTGCTTCCCTCTCAGCTCCTATCACACCCACATTCTCACTCTTGGCCTCCTCCCCAACCCGACCTGGTGAACTCGGATTCGACTCACTCCACTCACCTGCCCTGTCCTGGATGATGGTTTCTCCACCAAACCGAACCATTTTCACCGCAGAATCGCCTTCAGGCTCAACTGGGAACACAGGGTCGAGAACAAACTCATCCTCATTGAAATTCCACCCACTAATCCTTCTGTGCTTAGCCCTCTGCCTCGCTGAGCTACCTTCATCATCTTCCTCTTCATCCTCACCATGCTCAGCATTAATACCCTTCTCCTTCATCAGCCCACCCAAACCCTGGGTTTTCTTGAACCTTTCCTCAACGCTGGGCAAACCCAGAAGCACATTCTTCACCAGAAAATCCAAGCCCTTGTAATTCTTGAAAAACGAGTGCCTCAGCAACCTCTCCGCAGTGGGCCTCTTGTTCGGGTCTTGATCAAGACAACAACCCACCAAGTCCTTAAAGGCCTTAGAGAACTTCTTGCTCTTGTAATTCTTGTCCTGATGATTTTCATAATCCGAAAAGTGGAACCTCTTCATGATCTTCAAAAGCAGAGACTTTGAAGGAGGCAAGTTAGACAGAGGAGGCCCCCCATGAGCCAATTCCAGAGCTGTGATACCAAAAGACCATACATCCGCCTTGCATCCGTAGCCGTTGTGCGAGTGTAACACCTCCGGCGCTATCCAATACGGCGTCCCAGCAACATCGTTTAACCGAATCGAAGACTCTCCACTCAAATTGGCCTCAGAAACAGATGCAGAAACCCCAAAGTCTGCAACTTTAACCGACCCATTGAAGTCAATCAAGATATTACCCGCCTTGATGTCTCTGTGAAGGTGCCCTTGGTCATGAAGATACCACATGGCGTTCAGTGTCTCCTTGAGGAGGACGGCAATGCAGGGCTCAGGTAGGCCGTCGGGGAAAGCAGAGGAGATTATGGATTGGAGAGACCCGGCGGACATGAACGGCATGACGACCCAAAGATGACGGTCCACAGTGAAAGAACAATAGGCACTGAGGATATTGGGGTGTGAAAGAAGAGAGAGCGTCTTGGTTTCACTTAGAATGTTGTCGAAATCGGCCCGGGATTGATCGAGATCGATGGACTTGATTGCCACGATTGTGTTGTTCATCGGCAAACAGATGGCTTTGTAAACAACAGCGCTGACGCCGAAGCCAATTTCATCGAGGATTTGGTACGCAGTTGAGTCCAATGGGAATTGGACTTTCTTGGGTTCTGGGTTTTCTTGGTGAGAAGAAGAAGTCGACATTGGAGAAGACAAAAAAGCAGAGATCTTGATGAACTGAATTGGGTTTTTCTGAATTCTGGGAAGTGGGTTTTGTTGGAGGAGATTGATGGGTTTTGAAGAGAAAAAGAAAAATAGGGGTTTAAGCAGAAATCTTGTGGAAGGTTGATGAAGCGGTGAGTGTGGCTTTTAGCCTTTTAACATTCAAGAGTTGGGGGCTGAAAGCGAAGTTATTGCATGTAATTAGTTAGGTTGGTTAAGATAATACAGTTATCTTTGATACTTGGAAGAATCTTTGATCGTTTGTGAGGGTTTCTTTGTAATTGGAATTAGTTAGGTTGGTTAAGATAATACAGTTATTTGCCATGTCAGCATTTTCTTGGGAAGGAAGTCTTTTAACAATTTTTAATCCTATTATTTAGGTTTTGTGATACAATTAATCGAGTGTTAGACACTGAGGTAGGGATGGCAACGGGTCGGGTAAGGGCCGGGTATGACAATACCATCCCCATCCCCGCTCTCCATCTCCGAACCCATCCCCGTTTATTAGGTTTCGGGGAATTCCCGTTCCCGTCCCCGTCGGGGGACTATCCCCCATACCCGCCCCGAATCCCCCATTTTTTTACATAAAAAAATATTTAAACTTGAACTCAATGGTTGAAGCTTTTTCTCTTCTCTTGCCATAAGAGTGATTTTGAAAGGGCACTCAACATGAGAGAGAGGTCCAGAAGTATTATGGGCATGGTCATGGAGAGGCATCCTATATTGTTAATGTAATGTTGCTGTCCAGGCGAAACATATTGGGCTTAAATTATGTTGAGTTTCTTCCGTATTGGTGGGCTATGTTCAACCCAAACTTATTGGGCTTAGCTCTGGTCATTATCAAACACAATTATTGGTGAAATTTCTTCCATATTATGGCTCCACTCTATAGAACGCCTATTTTGAAGGGAAAAGTAGTAGAATTCTTTAGTGAATAAAAGAAAAGGGTATTGTCTTGCAAACTAATGGTAAAAAGTTAATTTCCTTATACAAAGACCCGCCCAAGGCTAAGCCTACGTGCCAAAGAGGCCCATGGCCTAAGCCCACGCATCAAGTAGTATAGACGTGCGGCTATACTGTTTTTTATGCAAAAAAGAGCACAGCCGCATGGCTATACTATTTTTTTTTTATAAGAACAATTAGGGAAACTGAGTACAGCCGCACGGCGATATCGTATTTTTTTGGTATATATTATTTTTATTCAGTAATACGTGTATAATACGTGAATTTTGTGTGTCTTACTTAAATTTTTGTAAAAAATATGGGTATTAAACATGAGAAATATGTGTGTATGTGTATAATACATTTTTAAACGTGAAAGTTCTAAAATCTTTATACGGGTAATAACTTTAGATACTCGAGCAAACGCATAATAGTGATGGATAGGGCTCTTGGGGTATGGAAAAATTGAAAAAAGATACCCAAACGATTTCACAAAAGACTTAATAAATAGAAATGAATTACTTTGTGTTCTTTTTCTTCAATCTTTTTATATTAAATAATAATTAAAATGTAATCACTAAGCAAAGTGATTAAAAAAGGCTAAGATATCACTTAATTATGTATAGTAAATTAAAGAAGTAGGCCAAAGAACAAAAGAAAAGAAACTGCGGCTATACTATGTATATCTTTATAAAAAAAGGAGGCTCCCAGCCCCTAGGTGCCACGTGTCAAAAGAGTTTTTTTAATTAAAAAAAAAATAAGGAAACACGAGTACAGACGCACGGCTATACCAAAAAAGGTATAGCCGCACGGCTATACTAATTTATGTATACATATAAAAAAAAAAACCCTACCAGGGCCTAAGACCACGTGTCAGAGGGGCCCATGGCCTAAGCCCACGTGTCAAAGAAGCCCAACGGCTATACTTTATAGATATATGTATATATAAAAAGACCCGCCCAAGGACTCAGCCCACGCGTCAGAGAGGCCCATGGCCTAAGCCCACATGTCAAAGAGGCCCAACGGCTATACTTTTTTGACAAAAAATTCAAAAAATAGTATAGCCGTGCGGCTATACTATTGTATGTGTGTATATGTATATAGATATAAAGACCCGCCCAAGGCCTAAACCCACGTGTCCGAGAGGCCCGTGGCCTAAGCCCACGTGTCCGAGAGGCCCAAAGGCTATACTTTTACACACAAAAAAATTCAAAAAATCGTATAGCCGCGCGGCTATACTATTTTCTACATATATATATATATATATATATATAGATAAAGACCCGCCCAAGGCTAAGCCCACGTACCAAAGAGGCCCATGGCCTAAGCCCACATGTCAAGGAGTATAGCCGGGCGGCTATACTATTTTTATGCAAAAAAGGATATAGCCGCACGGCTGTACTCTTTTTTTGAAGGACAATTATGGAAAAGTGAGTAAAGCCGACCGGCTGCACCCTTTTGTTTTTTGTTTTTTTGGTGTGGTTATGTATTGTTTTTATTCAGTAATACGTGTATAATACATGAACTTTGTGAGTCTTACTTAAATTTTTGTAAAAAATTCGTGTATTAAACATGAGAATTCCGTGCGCACGCTTATAATACATTATTAAACGTCAAAGTGCTAAAATCTTTATGCGGGTAATAACTTTGAAAAAGTAAAAAATCAAAAAGGGATGATAGATACTCGAGCAATGGCATAATAGTGATGGATAGGGCTCTTGGGGTATGGAGAAATTATAAAAAGACACCCAAAAGATTTCACAAAAGACTTAACAAGTAGAAATGAATTACTTTGTGTTCTTTTTCTTCAATCTTTTTATATTAAATAATAATTAAAATGTAATGACTAAGCAAAGTGATTAAAAAAGGCTAAGATATCACTTGATTACGTATAGTAAATTAAAGAAGTAGGCCAAAGAACAAAAGTAAATAAACAAATTTTATAATTTTAAAATATTTATAAAAAAAAACAAATTTTATAGTAAGAGTATAGCCGTGCGGCTATTCTATGTATATCTTTAGAAAAAAGGAGGCTGCCAGCCCCAAGGTGCCACGTGTCAAAAGAGTAAAGACTATTTTTTAAAAAATAAGGAAACACGAGTACAGCCGCACGGCTATACCAAAAAAAAGTATAACCACGGCTATACTAATTTATGTATACATATAAAAAAAAAACCCTACCAGGGCCTAAGCCCATGTGTTAGAGGGGCCCATGGCCTTAGCCCACGTGTCAAAGAAGCCCAACGGCCATATTTTTACACAAAAAAAAAAAATTCAAAAAATCGTATAGCCGCGCGGCTATACTATTTTCTACATATATATGACAGGACCCGATTCCAATTCCACTTTGGAATTCGAACCAAGCCCTGTGCGTGTCCGACACCTGCAACGATTGGGCACAAATGACCAT
Source organism: Prunus dulcis (assembly GCF_902201215.1). Lineage (NCBI taxonomy): Eukaryota > Viridiplantae > Streptophyta > Magnoliopsida > Rosales > Rosaceae > Prunus > Prunus dulcis. The sequence goes on along the minus strand of NC_047650.1, from coordinate 2,301,506 downwards.
TTTACCCTTCCTGCTACAGTTACTATTAAAACTTCCTATGGACTCCTGCCGAAAATTTGGCAGAGTCTCCCCTGTATTTTGATCAAACCCAAAATCTTCCACCTGTAAAACAAGTAAATTAATTCACCCAACTGCCAGAAGACATCCAAACAACCATTCACCAGTTCAGGTTTCTCATTAAAATTAGATATCAGAGCATTTTCTAAAGTTTACAGGGTTTCAAGGACTTTTCCACAATATTCTACATTACTTGGTGGCGCGGAAGATAGGAATGGCCCGGTGGTGGATCCTGCGCACTTCTACGGCCTGGGGGCGAAAAACAAGTTGAAAATGTGAGTGGACCAAACATAAGGTTCTTGAAAACAGTTTACAATCATAATAACCCCCATGGTAAAAATAACTTGATAAGTAAAGCTAAAGTTCAACTGTGTTTAATATAAGGTCTTCATCTAAATATATATATATAATCGTATGTATATAAATTTGTAAAACTGAACAATTATATGAAGATATAAAACATGCACGAATAATGAGAAAACTGATATAAAATGATTGAAATCAATAGCTGCATAAAAGTGCTCAAATTCCTTTAAAACTACCACCTAATTGTACCCTTATCAATCCGTCAATTCCCTTGGCAGGTCTCGGGCGACACGCAGTTTATCCGAGCCGCAAACTGGCAGGATACAGGGGAGTATGGTCAGCCTGATCCGCCGGCAGGTCTCGATGACACCAAGTCAACTCCAGCCGCTCTGGCAGGATACAGGGGACCGTAGTCAGCCTGATCCGCAATCCTAGCAGGTCTCGGGGACACAGAGTCAGCCGAGCCGTAAATCCTGGTAGGTCTTGGGACACCAAGTCTGCCGAGCCGCAAATCCTGGCACTCACGGTCCGAGCGTCCCCGAAACTCGTGAGGCAAAGTCAAGTACACTGACGAAACTAAAATCAGACTAGATGTCCGTAGACATCGGTCCAACTGTGGGTAATCACCAAAAAAAATGGGTACGAGGTGGTTTTAAAAATGAATAAATAACTTTAGGAAAATCTGATTAATAACTATAATCTCAATTCTGCTGCTATCTCATCTGATTCGAACCTCAAACTCTGTTTCTATAACTTTTAGTTGGTGTAACTAAGCAGCATAAAATTAGAAAAATGTTACTATACTAATCATGCTCGGAAAGCACTCGATAAAACTTATTCAAAATCAAATAATGAAATTTGCTCAGATAAACTCATTTATAAAAACTTATTTATATAAAATCAATATGAAATCGTTTATATAAACTTATTTATATAAATCATTTATATAACTCATTTATATAAAATCATTTATGAAAGAAAGTCCATTCACTGCTGGTCCGAGCTAGCTGGACCTCTTGAAGGTCCCTCCTGTGGTTCTGTCAGGCCTCTGGTGCCTGATTACCCATAAAGATTAAATTAATAAAACTGCTTGATAAAAGAATTAAATTAAACAACCTGCCCCTGGCTCCTAAAAATGTATGCCCTCATTTTAAAGTCAATCCTAGGCCCACTTTAGCCTTTCAGACAATTAGAACGGCCTTGAAAGACCCGAAGTTTTACTGAGCGATAAACTGCCATACCAGCCGATTGGGGACCCCGTGAGGTCCACGATCTCCGATGGCCAATCTGGGCTTCTCTAAAGGTTTCTCAAGGAGAAAGAACCACGTTCTGCGAATTTGGTCCGAAACGGACGGTCGAATTAGCCAAAATCACGTTATCGCTTAAAATCCAAACCCTAGCCCCAGGGTTCGCGATTTCGGAGTATCCGGGACTCCAATTCGTAATCCGTCGAATCCTACACGATCCTGAAATCATGTAGAACGACATATCCAAAATTGAGTGCGATCCAACGACTCGACGACACTGCACCCAAGGATTGCGAAATATGGAAAATCCGTTCGGGGCTCAAACGGACTTCAAATCGAGATCCGCGAAATCCTACGCGCCCGTGACAACACGAGGATTGCAAAACTATACAGAGTCACTTCACCACCCTCGCCCAGGCTCCTATCCTAAGTAAAACACCCCATTTGGAATCACTTTTGTTCTTAGACATACCCCAAAAAGTGGCCGAAAATGGCCGATCACGGCGGCCGAAGTTTGGCCCAATTTTCAAGTTGAAAATCGAGTGTTCTAGAGTCAAAATTGACCGAAACCCAGCCAACCATTAGCTAGAACACGGAAAATAGGTGACAATCCATACCTTACTCGAACGATTTGGTGGAGAAACGAAGGAGATTGAGAGGAGAGAAGTTTCGACTGGAAACCGGCAGTTTTCGCCAGTTTTCGGCGAACTCCGAGCGGCGCCGTGGCTGAGATCGGTCGGGGAAGAATGACGAGGGTGTCACGGTTCCGACGGTACCCACGGCGGAGATCAAGACGGCCTGTGGTGGCCGGGGCAGCGACGCGAAGGGGCGGAGGTCGGGGAGGAGTCGCGCAGGAGGAGAGAGAGGGAGGAGAGAGAAAACAGACGGGGGAAGAGAGAGAGAAGAGATAAAAATTTGACTTTTTCCCAAATTACCGTTTTGCCCTTCGCGGTATTTTGACCGTAATATCTTCGTTACAACTCCGATTCGAGTCTACTCCGTGTCTACGGACTCGTTTCGCCGTGCTCTACGCAACGGTGTAAGTGAAATTTCCAAATTCCTTCTCGATTAAAAAGTCAACTTTTTCCCTATTAAATAATGCGAGGGCAAAATCGTCTTTTTGCTAGAATAAAGAAATCTTAATTTTTAGATATTTTGTTACTTTTTATAGATATTTTGTTTTGGGTTATTACATATATATATATATATATATAGATAAAGACCAGCCCAAGGCTAAGCCCACATACCAAAGAGGCCCATAGCCTAGGCCCACATGTCAAGGAGTATAGCCGGGCGGCTATACTATTTTTTATGCAAAAAAGGGTATAGCCGCACGGCTATACTCTTTTTTTTTTTAAGGACAATTAGGGAAAAGTGAGTACAGCCGACAGGCTGCACCATTTTTTTTTTTTTTTTTTTTTTTGGTTTATATATTGTTTTTATTCAGTAATACGTGTATAATACGTGAATTTTGTGTGTCTTACTTAAATTTTTGTAAAAAATGCGTGTTTTAAACATGAGAATTCCGTGCGTATGCTTATAACACATTGTTAAACGTCAAAGTGCGAAAATCTTTATGCGGGTAATAACTTTGGAAAATTAAAAAATCAAAAAGGGATGATAGATACTCGAGCAATGGCATAATAGTGATGGATAGGGCTCTTGGGGTATGGAGAAATTGAAAAAAGACACCCAAAAGATTTCACAAAAGACTTAACAAGTAGAAAATGAATTACTTTGTGTTCTTTTTCTTCAATCTTTTTATATTAAATAATAATTAAAATGTAATGACTAAGCAAAGTGATTAAAAAAGACTAAGATATCACTTGATTACGTATAGTAAATTAAAGAAGTAGGCCAAAGAACAAAAGTAAATAAACAAATTTTATAACTTTAAAATATTTATAAAAAAAAATTTAAAAATTTAAAAATTTAAAATAAAAAAGAGTCTAGCCGTGCGGTTATACTATGTGTATCTTTAGAAAAAAGGAGGTTGCCGACCCCGAGGTGTCAGAGGGGCCCATGGCCTAAGCCCACGTGTCAAAGAAGCCCAACGGCTATACTTTTACCAAAAAAACAAAAAAAACAAAAAATAGTATAGCCGCGCCGCTATACTATTTTATACATATATATATATATAAAAAGACCCGCCCAAGGACTCAGCCCACGCTTCAGAGAGGCCCATGGCCAAAGCCCACATGTCAAAGAGGCCCAACGGCTATACTTTTTTAACAAAAAAATTCAAAAAATAGTATAGCCGCCGGCTATACTATTTTATGTATGTATATATATATATATATATAAAGACCCGCCCAAGGCCTAAGCCCACGTGTCAAAGAGGCCCAAAGGCTATACTTTTATACAAAAAAAATTCGAAAAATAGTATAGCCGCGCGGCTCTACTGTTTTCTACATATATATATATATATAGACCCGCCCAAGGCTAAGCCCACGTACCAAAGAGGCCCATGGCCTAAACCCACATGTCAAGGAGTATAGCCGTGAGGCTATACTATTTTTAAATATAGCCGCACGGCTATACTCTTTTTTTTGAAGGACAATTAGGGAAAAGTGAGTACAGCCGACCGGCTGCACTCTTTTTTTTAATATTTATTTATTCAGTAATACGTGTATAATACGTGAATTTTGTGTGTCTTAGTTAAATTTTTGTAAAAAATACGTGTATTAAACATGAGAATTCCGTGCGTACGCTTATAATACATTATTAAACGTCAAAGTGCTAAAATCTTTATGCGGGTAATAACTTTGAAAAAGTAAAAAATCAAAAAGGGATGATAGATACTCGAGCAATGGCATAATAGTGATGGATAGGGCTCTTGGGGTATGGAGAAATTATAAAAGGACACCCAAAAGATTTCACAAAAGACTTAACAAGTAGAAATGAATTACTTTGTGTTCTTTTTCTTCAATCTTTTTATATTAAATAATAATTAAAATGTAATGACTAAGCAAAGTGATTAAAAAAGGCTAAGATATCACTTGATTATGTATAGTAAATTAAAGAAGTAGGCCAAAGAACAAAAGTAAATAAACAAATTTTATAATTTTAAAATATTAAAAATAAAAAAGAGTATAGCCGTGCGGCAATACTATGTGTATCTTTAGAAAAAAGGAGGCTGCCAGCCCCGTGGTGCCACGTGTCAAAAGAGTAAAGACTATTTTTTAAAAAATAAGGAAACACGAGTACAGTCGCACGACTATACCAAAAAAAAGTATAGCCGCACGACTATACTAATTTATGTATACATATAAAAAAAAAAAAAAAACCCCCCCCAGGGCCTAAGCCCACGTGTCAAAGTTCAAGCCTATCACTATCACAGTAACATATTAGCACTGCCCCTTTTCCCTTTTCATACGCAATTCCATAATTCATAGTACCTTGAATGTATCTCAGCACCCTCTTTGCTGTTCCCATGTGCTTCTTGGTTGGATTATGCATGAATCTAGCTAAGAGGCTTGCTGCAAACATGATATCTGGTCTGGTTGCAGTCAGGTAGAGCAAACTCCTCACCATTTGCCTATACAAAGTTTTATCTGCTAGATCACTTCCATCCATTTTTGACAATTTTTCATTCACAGCCAGTGGTGTTGCAACAGGCTTGCAATCCTTGAGTCCAAACTTTTCAAGCAAAGTCTTTGCATACTTCTTCTGGTGTAAGAAGATGCAGGTATCAGTTTGTAGAACTCCAAGGCCAAGGAAGTGATGAAGCAATCCTAGGTCAGTCATCTCATATTGCCTCATCATCTCATTCTTGAATTCAGCCATCATTTCTTTTGAGCTCCCTGTGTAGATAATATCATCTATATATAGTGACACAATGAGAATACCAGTTGTAGACATCTTAGTGTACAATGTAGCTTCACTTGGACTCCTATAAAAACCAATTTTAGTAAAGTAGGAGTTTATCTCTTCATACCAAGCTCTTGGAGCTTGTTTCAAACCATATAAGGCCTTTTTAAGCCTATACACCTTATCTTCACTTTCTTGTATCACAAAACCAGATGGTTGATCCACATACACTTCTTCTTTTAGCACTCCATTAAGAAATGCCGACTTTACATCCAACTGAAATAGCCTCTAATTTCTCTGTGCAGCTAAAGCCACCAAGGTTCTCACAGTATCAAGTCTTGCCACTGGTGCAAAGGTCTCATTGAAGTCTATTCCAGGCTTCTGAGAATAACCATTTGCCACCAGCTGTGCCTTGTTCTTCTGCACAGATCCATCCAAGTTCAATTTTGTCTTATAGACCCATTTAACACCAATAATTTGTTTGTCAGATGGTCTATTCACAAGTTCCCAAGTGTTATTTTTGTTTATCAATAGAATTTCATCTTCCATAGCTTTCTTCCAGGAATCATTCTTTGCTGCTTCTTCAAAACTCTCTGGTTCTATGATGCACATATTGCATTTCTCATAGATTTCTGCAATGCTTTTGTACTTGCGAGGTGTGTGATCAAAATCCTGGGAGCTTGGCATTCTTTCTTGATCACTAGGTTCAGTACTAGTACCAAATATTTCACCTTCTTCACCTTGTACTTCAGGATTACTGTGCTTACTTGCAGTTATTTCAGCAGTTGGAATCTTCACACTTCTTTCTTTCTGTGTATTCCAATCCCAATATGCATCTTCATTGAACACAACATCTCTTGACACAATTATCTTTCCAGTTTCAAGACTATAAAGTCTATACCCCTTTTCACAGCTTCCATAGCCTAAGAAAATACACCTCTTGCTTGTCAAATCCAGCTTCTGCCTTTGTTGACTCGGAATATGAGCATAGCACAATGAACCAAGCACATTCAGATGCTTAACTCCAGGCTTTCTTCCACTATAAGCTTCAAATGCATAGAAGTAAACGGTTAATACCATATCATAGAAGTATTAATACTTATGTTTCATCTCTCTTTTGTCCAGTTGAAGTAACCTATTTGTTTCACTTTGCAGGTGGTCAAATGGAAAAAGGAAACTGGGTTGAAATTAAAAAAAAAAAAAAAAAGCATACAAAAGGATCCCATGCCAGGAAAAGCACAAAACAGAATCAACAAACACACAAGGCACACCACCAACAACAGCAAAAGCCAAACCATCCAGACCCAAATCCAGAAACACACTAAAACCAAAGAAAAAAACGAAGACCAAAAAAACACCATCCCAAACACAAAAACTTCAACCAAACAGACACAATAACCCAAATTATGTGCAGATCAAGAGCAACATGCTCACATTTGACAACACATTGCAAACGGTAAAAGACAAGCTTGCAGCAAGAAAGGATGTCCTAGAGATCCTACATAAAACGCCATTCTGGAGCATCATCAAGGCTTACATGGAAGGTCAGTTCACTAAGGCAGAATGCCAGAAGTCTAATTATCAAATAATTAGACTAATCAAACTCTACAACCCCACAACCAAAAAATTCAAATTCAGTGAAGGCAACGAGTATAAAATTACAAGCAACAATGTGTCTGACATCTTTGGATTGCCAAACAAAGGAAACAAGTTGCCAAGCACAACAACTTCCACAAGAACAAATTTGGATTTTGAAAAGAAGTACTTCAAGAATTCAAAAAAATCACAAAAACTGAGGTTGATAGTTGTCTGAGCACAGCAATAGCAGATGACAGAAACAAGAATGCAATGGATGTTGTGAGGTTGTTAATCCTGGAGCTCTTCATCACAAATCTCTTTTGCAACTCTGCGGCGACAATGGCTTGGACCTTTTTGACTATGATTGACACCTTAGAAGCAATGAACAGCTACAACTGGGCACAAGAAGTCTTAGATTACATGCATTTTGGACTGGACCAAGCCATAAAAAATAAAAAGGACAAGACAAATCAACCAAGTGTCAGTGGTTGCATTGTGCTAATCCTGGTAAGAAACTACATCCATTTGTTAATCCTATTATATTATTTATTTTCATGTGCATTAACACTTTATATTGAAAAATATGTTTGCAGTATTGGCTGTGTGAAAGAACTAACCTGATCAGTCCAAACCAGCGGCTGTCAAATGGAGCCTTTTGGAGCTCAATATCAAGCTTAATATTGCAAAATATGAAAACATGAAGGCATTTTTCTTACTTCCATAAACATATATAATGTTAGTACACCATAATTACTACTGACTCCAATAATTCAACAGATAAAAGCTGCTGACAATGAAAAAGAAGAAGAAGCAACAAAGATTGATCATGCAGACCATCAAGAACAAGAAGAAAATGAAAAGGATGATGACTTTGTTATCACACTTAAAGATTGGGTAAGATAACCTACAATGATCCAACATTTATATTTCAAAACTGAATTGATGGTGTACAAACACATATACATGTATATAAATTTGCTAATACTCTTTTTTTCCTTTCTAATATTTGTGACAGTTAAAGAGTCAAACACAAAAAGGAAAAAAGCAGACTGTTATTACCCAGAAACAGAACTTCAGCTTCCATGAAAATGTGGACCAAAGTGCAACCCAGACAAAAACTCCACAACATGAGCAAAATGAAGACAATGCACAATCATTGGGATGCAAAGCAGATGATGAAATTGAAGAACCACCAGCACAATCATTGGGATACAAAGCAGATGATGAAATTGAAGAACAAGCAGTTGACCTTAGTGCAGACTCAATGACGGAGGAGAACACTGTTAATGTCCAGCTACAACATCCAGAACTTGACAACCAAGACGACACCATTTTTAAGGACATAATGGGTTCAATCCCAGAGTACTACAAGCATGAAATAGTCCCTACCCATGAGAAAATCCAACAGCTGAAAGAAGCAGTCGACTATTGGATTGAAAAGGCAAATACTCGAAGGGATATGATGCAGACTGCTATAGAATCCTGCATAAAGAAAAATTCATTCATTCAACAATATGGGCTGAAAAAGAAGAGTTGGAGCAACAAATTGAAATACTGAAAAAGCAGCTTGAGCATGAGAAAAAAGAAAGTGCAAAATTACAAGGGGAACTTCATGCACTCAAATCAAACAGAGATAGCTACAGGAACAACATGAACTACTTGAAGGGGAAAAGTTGTCATGCATTGAGAGCATGAAACAAAAAGACACTGTTATTGCCTCTTTCAAACATGTGATGGGAAAAAATTTCAAACAAGGTGAACAAGAAGAAATTCCAATGAAAGAGCAAGCTGATAAGGAGAAAAAAGATGAGAGAATAGCATAAGAAAGTGAATTGGAGATGCAAGAAACTCCTAATGATGAAGATGAGAATACTGATGAAAAAACTCCTGAAAAGTCAGTTATCATGCAAGTAAAAGAAGTAGGAACACGGCAGATACGTTCTGGCATCAAAATAATCAAAGACAGAAAAGACAGAAAGCCTGCAAAGAGACCTGATTACACATACCCCAAAGAACATAAGAAAGCCCGAAAAAGAGCAAGCCAAAGCGAAGATGAAGCACCCAACAAAAAAAAGGACAAAGATACATACCTTCAGTTGCGCATGTATGAGGTCTACAACAGGCTCGATGAAAAATCAAAGAAGAATTTGGAAAATTACTGGATATCTCCATCTGATTCCGATGAGTAAGCCAATCTGTAGTAGAATTACACTGTTAATACTATGCCGTAGAACTGTCATAGAATTACACTGTTAATACTATGTCGTAGAACTGTCTTGCTATTAAACTGTTATGAGATTATTATTTGCTGAATTATTATTTAAACAACATTATTGTTCAAGGCGCTTTTTACCTACACAATAGGACAGTATTGTACAAACATAACATTGAAAAGCTGATGGGAGATGATCCAATTTCTGCACTAATCATCGATGCTTATGGAGAGGCACTTAATGATGATGCGAAGCAGAACCCTCAGAAACAAAAAAATGCATATTTGTCCGCCAATAACTATGTAAGATCACATATAATACATCAATATTATATCATCAACATAGTTACTAATCACCAACACATGACTTATGCAGATGTTTTTGCGAGGTGCTTCACACATGCTGACATATCATGCTTTCTATATGCCACTCCTAGAAAATATTGGAAGCGTTGATAGAGTGTTCATACCAATTACAGATGAGAACCACCATACGCTGCTTGTCTTTGACACCGGTGCAGCAAAATGGACACACTTCAACTCATTCAGGGGGACATCACAACAAACTCTCCAATATTATCACAAGAAGGCAATTGTTTTGGTAAGTAAGACTGGTGATTAACACTGTCAATACATAGGACACTAAATTTAAAGGAAACTAAGCACATACTTGACTATGATGCAGGTTGAGACATCAAATATATTCCTCTGTCTTCTTAAGGAATGTGCTGCAGCATCACTGAAAACAAAACTCGTCCAAATTCCTGATTTTGATGCCAAGAAGCCGAGAGGGCTTAATGAAGCTTCAGCTAGAATGATAGCAAAAATGCTTGCCAGCAACAAACTTACACCGGAATATGCTCAGACATTGAAGTATCTGATTCGTCATGATACTACTAACTTCAAGCTGACTGAGAACAGAGAATGTCCCCAACAAGCAAACAATTCGTAAGTTACGCAATAACAGTGAAACTTTAATCCTATTCAACTGAAAAAAATACTGAACTAACTCCTGCATGCGTATCTCTATTATGCAGCAATGATTGTGGCGTCTTTGTCATGCACTTCATGAAGCAGCTTTCCAAAGACCAACAAATAGAATCAGATTTCAACAAAGAAAAGGTCTGGGAAATGAGAAAAGAAGTCCTCATGAAAATTATGAGCAATGAAAGAAGTTGGATTTCCATCAAAGAAAGAGGAGAGAAATGCAAAGGAATGAAGTTGTAATCAAATATTTTGCAAAAATTCTTGCTTATATTGTAGTTTCTTAGGACTTGTGTAGGTTTAGAACATTGAAGTAAAGTGATTTTCAAATTCAAGTTATGTACTTATTCAAAAATCAGTTTATTTACGTGAATTAACAGTGTATGTAACCTGAAATAATGGTCTCCATAACACTAAAACAACTAAAAAGGTGAACTCCAACAAATAACAACGCACTCTCAATACAATGTTAATCCTATTTGATAGAAATAAATTGTTAATACCATGTCATAGAACTATCTTTTAATTTCAACAATGACATAAACAGTGAGTATTAAAACAGTGTTCCTTCATTTATAGATTATTCAAACAGCAGTAATGCTTAATTCATATCAAACTTCAAAACCAAAATTTCCAAAATACCAAAAATGGTACATATTATGTATTAATACCGAAAATTCAAACAGTATTCATATGCAGTGACTGCTATTTCACCGTATTAACAACTTGCATATCAATTTCTATTCCTTTCAACTATGATTGTCACTAATCAATCACATAGCACTTTAACTAGTTAAAGACTAACTACTCTCATTCAAGTCTTTATACTCCAAAACCTTTACATCAAATAGGAGCCTTGCAAGTCCTCCTATTATGACGATCACAAGAACCGCATCTCTTGCACTTCAACTGCCTTGTAGTTTCACTGCTTGACTTGAAGCGCTTTGTCGGAGGTCGTCCCGGAGGCTTTCTTGTATGCGGAGGTAGAAGAAAAACATCTCCAGCAGGAGGCTTCTCAATATCAGGTATAGGAAATATAGGGGTTGCATAAGTAGCCCTATAAAAGTCTGCCTTGTAATACTCATCAACAAAGTTATACAAACATAACCCGGAATGTTGGATAACTTGAATCGCATGCTGACACGGAAACCCAAGCAATTGCCACTGATAACAGGAGCAAAACCTCTCGTCCAAATTGACCATAACACTCAAATCAGCATGAACTTCAAATATAGATTCACTCGCGCGACATATCCTCCAATGACGACCCTTTGCAGCTAAATTCTTCAACTCATCCTCAATAACCGGACACAAAACACTACACCATTTCTCGGATGCAAGCTTCCTCCTAGAAATCATCTCCATCATTTTGACCCTAATAGTGTCAATCATCTCATAAATTGGAAGCCTACGCACATCCTTAACCCATGAATTAAACGACTCGGACAAGGCATTACTAACCTCCCCATACCTCTTTCCCGGAAAAAATGCATTAGCAAAATTTTGGACAGGGAGATCAGCCAAAAACTTATCAATTATTTTTGAACCGCCATCATCTCTTAATTTTTTCAAAATATCTTGATATTCCTCAACAGTCGGTGCATACAACAACTTACAAAAAAGCCATAAAATATGATCCTTGAAAGAGGAACCAACAGAATGCGGATACTTCTTTTTCAAGTTCTCTTTCAAATGATATAGACAAAAACCATGGGCAGAAGCAGGAAAAATAGTCCTAACAACATCGATAATAGCACCATGCCTATCAGAAATGAATGTAAGTTGCCTACCTTCATCCACCAAGACTTCAGATATCCTTTGGAGAAACCACCTCTAATTGTCCACAGTCTTACCAGATACAATTGCAAAGGCAAAAGGGAATACTTCTACAAGAAACAGAGAACTATATTAGTTAGTTTGAACATTGCATGAGCTAACAGTGTTACCACATGAAACAGAATAAAACTACAATGCATAAAAATTCTCAGATGCGGGGTATGAACAGTATAGAAACTGTTCATACCACTCAATGGAAGTCAACAACTTCAGCATTTACATTTGCATAACTGTACTGTTTATGCCACTCAATGGAAGTCAACAACTACAACATTTACATTTGCATAACTGTACTGTTCATGCCACTCAATGGAAGTCAACAACTACAGCAACAGTGAAAAAAGAGAGGGTAATAAGCTGATATAATCACTTTTTAAAAGTGGTATTCTGAAATAATCAGCTTACAAATTGTGTTCTCAAATAATCACTTGTGAACGTGAAATGACCAAACTGCCCTCCATATAAAAGCACATGTATCAACCCGTTATTGGCCTTTGATTGGCGACCTAACGCAGGCTTGTCTCCCTTTCTCAGCTTTCAGTCACGGTTCTCTTCCTCTCTCGGCGGTTTCTGTGTCCATCGACCACCACCACTCTATTTCTCCCTCTGTCACGAAAACCTAAGCAGCACTCTGTCGTTCTCTCTCTGCAGTGAATTTTAGGGTTTGGTGAGGGGGCTCTTGACGGTGAAAGAGAGGGTTTAATCGTGAAATGATGTCTCCCTTAAACGATGTCTCAGTTCCCTCTAAGTTCGAGTCTTGAATCGACGTCGTTCTCTTCTTCTCTGCTCCTTCAGGGCCTAAAAAAACCCTAAATTTTGGTTTCGGTTAGGACTTTGTTCACGAACGTCCTCCTCCTTCTCAATCCTGTGAGACTCGGTTAGGACAAAAGTCGCGATTTGCTGTAGGTGTGGCTGGGATTTCGAATTCGGTTCTGTGCAGAGAAGGAGTTATTCTAAGGTGGGTTTTGTATTTGTTATTGACTAGTTTGTGTTTTTGTATGGTTATCATTTGAGAAGGATAATTTCACTAACCTATGACTGAAGTTGTGAAGTTTAGTAATTAGAGATATTGCAATAATAATGTAATTTAACTGTGAAGTAGATCATGCTGCCATGAAACTTGTATTGGTGTATTGATTTTGCTGTATGGACGATGCAGTGCCTCAAATTGCTATTTGTCATATAGGATTGGTTCTATGGCAATGCTTGTTTTCACTTCCATTTTATGAGTCATATTTAGTGTGGGAAATTATCCTGGTGCCAAGGGCTATTCGATTATAACACACCATTACCTCAGTAGGCCCTGACTTAGGTGTTGAGTAATAATGCACAGGTAAATTTGTTGGTATCATTGGTGTTTCAGCACGTAGTAGCATATTTTGCACCCTTCCAGTGTTAATGTTTAATTATGTGATTTTGAAATACTAAAGTTAGTTGCCGTGGAAATTTTCTGTTCCCTGTGGTATAAAACGTGCTAAATTGTGTTGTTATTCCTTGCTTGCAGCTTGTGATATATGTCTGAAAATGGTATTTTATGGGGCTTCAGTATCTGTTTAGAAATTGCATGTTCATCCATCTAGGTTTAGCAGTTGCAGTTGCAGTAACATTTTGACGTGTCTAGTTTGCACACAGAGTCCATAACTGTGAATACTGATGTTCCATGTGTGGTACTGTATTGCATATGAGCATATTGTAGTAGGCATTGATGCATTTGGAGTAATTCTTGTAGCCATTTCGGCCAATCCCTGTATGAAGTGGATCCGTGGTTGATGAAATTGTTTTCAGACTTGGGTGGTATTTGGTTTTTTGATGGAATGGGATGTACATTTGGCAGAAGGGAATGTAGATAAGAGGAGAGTGTGGAGAGAGTTGGAGAGTAGAAAAGAGGCTTAAAAACATTTATGGTTTTATCAAATGTATATACATATATCAAAATGGGTTCAAAGTATTAGTTTGAGTAATGTACGTATGAAATATGGGTAACCAATGATCCATATGTATGATGTTGTTGTGCAGGGAACTTGTGAATGGCTTGTAAAGCAAAGCTTATGATTCCTGAGGATGAGAAGTACGAAGGAAAGCCATATGCCCTTTCACACACAAGGACCGCCATTACAACAATAAAGGCGAAGTTCAATACGCAGCAGTTACAGAGGTTCGAGGGAAGTTGTTTTGGTCATCTATTACTGATAGAGGACCTGAAGTGGAATTCACAAATTGTCCACGGCCTGTTGATGAGGAAGGCTGATCCTAAGACAGTTACACAGGTGAACGGGATAAAATTCATTGTGGGTAACAAGTTGATACAATTCACAGCCCAACAATTTTGCCTCATCACGGGGCTAAGGTTCGGAAAGCTCCCTTTCATTCCGAAGGCGACAAATGAAAATTGCTCGTTGAAGCGAAAATACTTCAGCACCAATAAACCTGCCACCCTTTTGGACCTACACACCGCCTTCATCGAGTGCACAGATGATGAGGATGCGTTAAAGCTTGGAATGGTCTATTTTGCCAATTTTGTTCTATTGGGTACTGAAAAGCATGTGCTTATTGACATGCGCTATTTGAAGTTGGCTGAAGACCTAGAGGAGTTTGACAAGTATCCATGGGGCGCAGTGTCATATGCAATGACAAATGCTTCACTGTTGAGGGCAGTTTGTGCTGAATACCAACGAGTCAAAGTGCCCCAAAAAAGAAAAATGCCCAAACAACGTGGAAAGAGAACGCAGACAAGAATGCGAAGTGGTAGACCAAGAGAGTACATCATAAGGGGGTTTGGCTTCGCTCTTCAGGTGAACACATATCCAGCAATTAACTATTTGATGCAAATACATTTACATATATTGATGTTTCAATGTTGTGAACAGATTTGGGCCTTTGAAGTGTTCCCAGCTTTGGAAGCATTGCATTTCACGGTCCATGAAGACAATAGGCACATCCCTCGAATATTACATTGGAGGAGCAACACGGTGGCCCGTTTTCGGGACGTTATGAGTCAGGTTTTTGAAAACTTTGAGGTTAGATCTGTTTGTATCAGTGATGTTATGATTAGGAAAAAGTACAAAGTTAACTGATTTTTTTTTTTTTTGTGTTTCAATTGGAGGTTGATGTGCAACTTCTCCGGCCAACAGATATTGAGAAGCAACAACCTTACTGGAGTTGGGGTGATGATGACAACGAAGAACCAATGGTTGAATTATTTGGGGATGAGGCCGAAGAAAAAACCGGCACTTCTAGTGAAGAAAAAGACGCGGATGTTGAGGAAACAGCCACCCTTCCCTCCTCTTCTAAGGTGAGCATGATCTTTTTCCAATGTTGTGAAAATATAGCGAATACGATAGGAATGAAGTGGAAATAGTTTCGTGGTTTTTTGTAAGCTTTGTAACTGTTGCATTATAACTGTATGCAGGCCAAAGGGTCTGTTAATGACGTTCGCAGTTTGAAGCATCAATTACGCAGCACTAAGGATCAGTTGGCTAAGCTACGTAGTTCAAATCGGGGGCTTAGGAACAGAGTTCGTGACTTGGAAGCTATTGTACAGAAGAACTGTTTGAAGCATGAGAACGAGTGTGACAGAAATAAAAAGGCTATTCGGGATTTGACCCTAAAAATTGCTGAAGTCGAACATTATTTGAAGTTGGAGATGGAGGAGTTAAAAAAAAATTATGGTGGAGAAGCCCATGAGGAAGTCTGTACTGCCCAGATGAATGACGGAGGGCAGAATGATTTGTCACCCGTAAATGAACCTACTAGTCCGACTACAGCAGCACCTAAAATGGACACTCAAGTTCCAGCTGATGGAGTAGAACCCTTCCCAGGCATGCATACAGAACGGGGTGAAATGGAAGCACCAGTCTGTGGTGATGGAGTGGAACACTTTCCAGCCTCAGATCAACAAGGGGCTCCAAGGGAACCAGAAGTCCCTGCTGATGGAGTGGAACCCTTCCCAGCCATGGAAGTCATAGACACTGAAATTGAAACTTCAGTTCCTGAGAGGCAAGTGGACCAACAACCTCACAAGGTTCCTACCGCTGAAGATGTGAAGCTTCCTAGTGTTGAAGATGCCCTCCTTCCTACTCTGGAAGATGGGAATGGGTATAGAGTTATTTGTAAAACAATGTTACATTTGTTACAGGATTGGAAGAAGACAGAAATTGAGGGGGTGGGATCCAAGGGCAGGCCTCCCATGAAATGTAACATAACTGTGGTTGGTGATGAAGGGGATGAAGGGGACAACGAGGCTACTGCCACGGTTCGGAAACCAGATGGTGAAGGCAAAGGGTGCAGACTTAAGCGGGCTGCGACACCATTGTTGAGTCCATTCACCGATCCCTCCAGGAAAAAGAGGAAGGTTACTGATTTGCATGCACAGACACCTCAGCCCCGTTTTGATCCAACAAAACCCGTGGCCATGGACGATGTGAAGGCTATCATACAACTTTGCAGGGCTTGGAAAACTGACATCAGGTTAGGATTTGTATCTTGGCAAAACCATTTTACTTGTTTTTTGATGTATGCAAACAATTTATACACAGCTATACTATACATGTGTGTGTCATTGTCATATTATACAAGGTGTTCCACTTGTGTATTATATTTTAATTTACCTTTGCAAGTGTTGTTTTTGTAGTGCGGAGCTGGAGCTCGAACCATTTGAAGTTGGGGCAGATTTTTTTTTACAAACTGTTAGATGAAACTGCATGGATGAGCTCGAGGGTAACAATTTGAACCCGGCTTTATTTCGATCAATCTCTTATTTGATGACATTGACTATGTGTGTCAAATTTGTGATATTCACGCGGTTGTTGTGTTCTGAAATAGCAGCACCTTGACATGGCCATGTTTCTAATACGCAAAAGACAACTCTCTCATCCGCAACTATTTGGAAGGGAGTGGACAACCGCCGAGTTTTGTCTGCAGGTAATTTTGTATCCATATTTTGTGTCACTGCAGTTCTTGCATTGGTAGGAGTCATGTTGGTCTCTCCTTTTGGTGCTTTGGTTTGGGTTTATGTAACGTGTATGTCACACTTGGTTGCAGCAATTTTTACAGCCGTTTGCAATGCCAAGTGGGAAACGAGTCACGAGGAAACGAGTCACGAGGAAACAATCTGCTGCAAGCACCGCTCACCCTCCCCCTAACTACCTCAAAAATGTACACCACTTTGTCAATGGGTCATGGCAACATGGGTATGCGCAAGCATGGACGAAAGTGCGCAAGGTCTATCTCCCATATAATGTTCGACAGTCCCATTGGGTGGCAGTAGAAGTCGACTTTGTGCGACATACTGTCACTGTCTATGACTCGTATTCTGATTTTACCTCCAACAGTATGCTTGTCCGATTCATGGAGCCTATTACCCATACGCTTGCAAAGGTGCTGCATGAAATGAGGTTTTATGAGAAATCGGAGGTTGAAGCAGTGAAGAGCAAGAGGACTGACATGTCAAACTTTAACCCATTCACAATTTGCAGAATTTCCGATGTTCCTCAACAAACTGATGGGTAAGCTGTGTTCTTTTAAATCACTATACTCGGATGTTATCAATAGGTGCACTTCTAACTTCTCCACTGCTCGGGTGGACAGTACTTCATGTGGTATTATGACAATCAAATTTATTGAGTACCTTAGTGCCGGCATTCCTTTACATACCATTGACCCATCGAAGTTTGGCTACTACCGATTGAAGCTTGCAATCGAGGCTTTGAGGGGGGAGGCCTATGTATGAGGTAAAAGTCCTAATCTGACCTCATTGCTGCTTTATTGTTAACTACTGCCTTTGGAATTGCATTGTTATTTACTTCATTGTAGTTACGTCGTAAGTATTCACCTGTGATGTCAGTGTTCATTTAAGAGAACTTACATTATGTTGGGAACTTGTCCAACTGAGATTACTAAAAATTGCTACTTTTGTTCTTCAAAGTTTAGGGTATTGGGGATTTGAACACTATAGATGCTAATGTCAATGTTTTGCAACTGGCATCTGATTTACGTATGTCATATGTTCTAAACTCCGACTGTGTGTAATCCAAAACTTGTTTCATGTTCTTTATGAAAGGTTCAAACAATTACTTCTTCAAATTGAACATGTCTTACGACATCTCATTTTCCCTTTATATGAATGCTGAAGTGGCACATATGTCCTCCTTCTGCAGGTGGTCCTTCCAGCTTCATACCCATATTGACATCTCAGATTCTGTACATGGATGTGAAAGAAGTTGCAGGCTGTTTTGTCGTATTGTGAATCTTGAAACTGCCTAAGCAGTTTTTGCGGAACATGGCACAATTTTTGACATTTTGCTCACCACGCGATAAAGTGGGGTGCTTTTGTAGTAGGTTGCAGGGTGTTATTTATGTAACGGAATTCAACTGTACTTGTCTTCCATGGTAGAAGGGCTGTATTCACTTTCCTTTGTTAGAACTAATTGTTGACATTCTGTGGTTAAGAAATTCCTGTAAATCCATAATTTGGCACACGTTGCAGCGAAATGCAATTTTGTGGGGCCACCCACATTGTAGCTTTTCCCATTATTTTATTCCCACTATAGCGAAATATTCGACTCTCATTTGCCAATATATTAGGGTGTTCATTTTCGTGACAGTTGAACGTATATATTCGGTGGCTATGTCATGGACCTGTAAACATGAGACGACAGTGCATTGTCGACTGTGTAGTTTAGTTTAGTTTAGTTAGGTGTAAGTGTTGTTTTGTATTTGCATTTTTTAAATCCGATCCGGACGGACATGGCGGGGGTCGGGATGAGGAGGTTGCGGAAAACAGATAATAACCGAATTGCCAAGGCTTGTGGGGCTGTAATTGTTAACAGACCACATCAATTGCAACAGTCTGATGTTGGTACAGGCGCTGGGATATTTGAGGTTAAGACAATTGGTGATGAGTTTTTTGCATTCATTGTTGATTGCAAAGAGCCTAAAGCATGTACTGTACTCTTGAGAGGTCCTAGTAAGGATCAGTTCAATGAAGTGGAAAGGAATTTGCAGGTATAATGGTTTTACTTCTTTGTCCCCATTACGTATAATAAATATATTATGCTGAAATGTCTTCTTTACTCCCTTATATCTGGTCATAGGATGCCATGTCTGTAGCAAGAAACATCCTCAAGAATCAGAAACTTGGTCCTGCTGGTGGTGCTACACAGTTAACTGTATCTGCTACATTGAAGCAAAAGAGTTCATCTGTGGAAGGTATAGAAAAGGTTAAAGCTCCTTTCCTCATCCAAAAGTTTGGTCTTTCTTGTGTAAAACTCGTCCAAGAATAAGTCCTTGTGGAAGTAGAAATCTAAATTATGTGAATAAACTGGCTGTCACTTCAATTCACATGCTCCTTGACATACTTTAGCTTAAGAATTAGTTGTGGTTTCACTTTACATGCATTTTATTGGAGTTTTATGGCTACACCTGTTTTTATGGTAAAACAGTGGCCGGATGAAGCTGCTGCTATAGCTTTTGAGCCTATACCACGTACTTTGGCTCCGAATTGCGGGGTGAATGTGATTAGAACAATGACGGCGCTGCAGGGAAAGGTTTGAATCTGTTTTGTATGGTTTTGTTCAGTTTTGTTATGATTTGTCATTTCTATATACGTTCTGCTGCATCATTATTATTTTGGTCAGAATATGATGCATCATTTAGATCCTAACCACAATTTTTTTTCCATAGCATGCAAATGGTGAAAAATCATGGCTTGGCATTGATGGTAGCACTGGTGTGATAACTGGTGTGAAAGAGAAAAAGATAGGTGGATATCTTTTTGGCTTACTATTGTTGCTCTCTTTTATTTCCTTTGCTATCTCAATATTCAAATTTGTTGGGTGATTTATATTTGCTGAAAGCTCTGAAATACGACTTTTAATGTAGTATTGTTCTCAAAGGTATCCATTATATGTCCCTTTATTGATATGGCATAAGTGTCAATCTTCTGGTTTCTATTGTCGATTTGCTTCAGTAGTAGTTCTAGTTTACAGCTTCTCCCAATATATTTCGACAGCAGTCATGTGAGGGGAAGTGATGTTGTCGTGGTTAGTACTAAATTAATGGACTAATTTTAGTTTGTTGGTAAGGCTGTTCATTTTTAGGAATTTTGATGTCAGATATGGGATGCCTGCAACGTGAAGGCCCAGAGCTTTAAAACGGCCATAGAAGCTGCTTGCCTACTTCTCAGAATCGATGACATTGTGAGTGGGATGAAGAAGAAGCAGCCTCCTGGTGCCAAAGCTCCTTCCAAGCCTCAAGTTGAGACAGAAGGCTATGCAGATAATGAGCAAATAATTCCGGAGTGCTTATCGAGAGCACGTGGTTATCTCAGTTTGAATGAAGTTTTGCTTTAAAGAAGAAAAAAAGGAGCATTATAAGTTTGATGAGGATATTTTTTAGGTTTGTAATGTCACCTTAACTTGGTAGTGTGTGTTTTGTCCCTCTTCTTTCTTTCTCAATCGACGAGGGGTGGGAAAGAAGAGAAGTCTTCTTATTGGAGAATGCTAATGTTAGTTTCCCATGTCATCTGTGTATCGAACACAATTTCTTTGTTCAACTTCGTGGATTGGCACAGTGGAGCTTATTTCTACCATTCTTCTGAATGATTGTTAACAGTCCGAACTTAGTTATTGACACAAATATGTACTTTTGTACAAGTAAGCAAACAAAATGTTTGTCATGGCCAATCATCAATTTTAATAAGCCAGTGTGGCACCTACAACACAGAACGTACGGCACTGTACACAAACTTGTGGAGGAAAGGATTCATATTGAGCATCTATTTTATCCACTTAGGGAGAGGCAGAATTGATCTTCTCTCTCCCATATTCAGCCAATATGCCACGTATTGATTCAAAGCAGAGCTTAAAAATGAAACGAAGGCAATAGTAGGGCAATATGGCCACAATAAATATACAATACGAATCAATTGTAGACAATACAAGTGCAATATAAAGGCAATATTTGGCAATATACATACAATACATACACATTACAGCATTCAGGGAATACAAACACAATACAAATCAATATTAAGTCAATGTACATACAATGCATACACATTACAGACAACATTTCACACATGCGAAAGAAATCGCCTCCCAAACTGAACAATACTATCTATCCCGCGAAGGGAAAATGAAGGCAACAAAAGATCCATGTACTCGGGTGAGATGAACTGAAGCAGCATTCCCTCGGGTGGACAGGTCCATCAAAAGATCCATGTCTTTGTCCTTTCTTCTCGCTGCATGCACGAACTTATATGAGGTCAATTGGGTGTTCTGTTGGTGCATTAAATTGATGGGATTCAAAACTACACCATTAACGCCTTGGCTGTAAGTTACAGCAGTACAACATGACATTAAGAACAATAAAATTGGCTTCCAAACGACAACAAACGAAACCTTAATGGGAAATAGGAATTTGTGGATTGGAACCCCAAATAGGACTATGTAAGTAAGCATTTACTGCGAATTTCAGAACACAACCCCAGAAAATAGGAAAATAGCACAACACGAAAATTGGAAATTTGGAAAAGTGACAACTTAAAACTTGGATATGGGAAATAAGGAAACTTGGAAAATTGGAAATTGAAGACAAGAAAAATTGGAACAACGGAAATACGAAAAAATGGAAAGTTGGAAAGTTGTAAAATTCGAAAATTGGAAAATTGGAAAAAGGAAATAAGGAAAAATTTGAAACAGGAAAGTACGCAATAGGATCAAATGATTGTTGGAAAAGTGGAAAATTGGAAAAAGGAAAAAAGGACACTTGGAAAATAGGAAATTTGGGAATTGTAAATTGGAAAAGAAAGCAACTTGGAAATTTGGAAATGTCGAAATTGGCCAAAAGGAAACTTGGAAAATAGGAAAATAGGAAAATAGGAAAATAGGAAAATAGGAAAATAGGAAATAGGAAATAGGAAATAAAGGAAACTCTGAAAACATGACAATTTGAAAATTCGAAAATTCGAAAAATCAGAAAAAAAGGACACTTGGAAAGTAGGCAAATAAGCAAATTGGGAAATTCAAAATTGAAAATTGGAAAATTGGAAAATTGGAAATTTGGAATATTGGAATATTGGAGAACTGGATAAATGAACTCCAATAGGAAATAAGGCAACTTGGAAAATAGCAAAAGTGGAAATTGAACAAAAGGACAGTTACCGCAATGAAAAATTTGAAATAGAAAAAAAAAAGGAAACTTAGAAAATAGTCGAATTGGAAAAAAAAACATTGGATAATTGGACACAAACTTAAAATTTGAAAATTGGAAATAGGAAACAGGGACACATGGAAAATCAGAAAAATGTAAACAAATTGAAATTGTGGAAATGGGAAATAAGACAATTACCATATTGGACAATTTTAATTACTGTCTGAATTAGGCAAAGTAGGCAACTTTTTATAAGTACATAATGGGGGGAAAATGGGAACATTGAAAAATTGGAAAACTAGAAATAGAACAAAAGGAAACTTGGGAAATTGCACAATACGAAAATAGGGAATAGGAAAAAATAATGAAACATTGAAAAATTGAAAAATAGGAAACTTGGATGACACATGGAAAATAGGAAAATATGAAAAATGGCAAAATGGAAACGAATTGAGATTGGTGAAATGAGAAATAAGACAATAACCATTATTGGTCAATTCGAATGAGTTGGTGAATTTGGCAAATAGGCAACTCCCTTATTTCAATGACATAATGGGAAAATGACCAAGTTGGGAACGTCCAACTGTTCCATATATTACAAAAAGGCATAAAGTCAACCTGGGTAATAACTCACGCCCATACTATCCCGCCCAATACTATCCCGCCTAACCCTCCCGCCAATTACTCCTCCTAATCCCTCCCGCCAATAACTCTCTCACTTACTGGTTTGGTCATTAAAATTTGCAGGTATATTAATCAACCCACCTGTTTGAAATGAAAACTTCCATCACATTAATTGCTGCTTACAGCCACTACCTTCCCCACATATTTAACTCACATCGCATTTAGTCCCCTGTTCTTCCAATTAAGTTGTACACGAGCCAACAATAAAAATCAAAGACCATGGACCATAACCTCACACCAAACACAACGATTTCAATTACTGAAGGAGGGGAGACTGAAACAGAAGCCAAGTCACCGAATTCACTCCCTGCAGACTTGGTCCATGGCATACAACAATGTCAACGCAATACCATGTTTTGGACTAATCTTCATGCAGCCATAGTTTCAAAAATTGTGGCTTTTTGGGCTATTTCCCAATAATCTATTGTTTGACGTCATTGAGTTGTAGTTTTGGGAGGTCCCTCACCGTCTAATATTTTGTTATTTATCATGTTTACGTGGAAAAAATGGTCTGACGATTGAGGCTGCATAAGACTTGATACCAAAATACCTGACCCTGGGGTTATTGCCTATGCCGTTTGTGTTTGCCTTTTCAAACCAAGATGAAACCACAATAGAAAACGACCATCTATGCCTTCACAAAACCTGTTCCATTACATCCTTAACCTAACCAACTTTAAACTGCCAACTGTAGATGACCAGGAGTCCTATTACATTTGGAAAACAACAAATAAATGACCATTCCAACCAAGAAAACAGAGACCCAAAACCATGGGTTTTTCATCTTTCCTTTTCCAACGTTTTGTTCTTCTTCCAGGCGGTTTATTTTCCTAAGCAAGCCTGGAATGATGTGCTTCGATCTGTCACACATCTCTGGGTCAGCCCATTCCCAAAATGTACATCCATTCCTCTGCACAAACGGAAGCAATGTTTTCAAACAAAGACATCCACCATCAGATTTGGAATACAGACAATTCCAACATGTAAGCTAAAACTTACACATAAATAAACTTACCCTTGCACATACTTGAAACCTCCTTCCAGGATGAGAAACCGTCCACGATGTATGCGTTTTGACAACGTTCCCACAGTAGCACAGCCGTGAACCCACTGAACTCGCAGCTTCCATTTCCCTGCGACATCTTGAAGTCGCGTCTTGACCGGGCAACCGAGACGTCACTGACTCACCCTCACCGGTACGGAGGCTCCTCCTCCTCATCTTCTTGTTTTGGAGGGTATGAATTGTTGTTCACGTTGTGCGATATTTAGGGTGCTGAAGAGGGTCATCCCAAATTCAAAGGGTTACACTTGCATGTGCACAATGTTTCAGTAACATGGTGTGAGTGCACAAACATGAAACCTGGAGTTAATGGGGTGTTTTTAAAAAGGAAATTTTTTTTTTTTTCCAATATTTACCATTCCCAACAGTAAGTATAGATTGGGCCCAATGGTATTCATAGCCTTAGTTTATGACAGATACGGCACGGTATACACTTGCAGATACAGTACATGCCATTCTTAGTTGTTTTTATATTGGTTTATGAATGACGTATTGGTAGGACAGTGGTACTATATTGGTATCATATTGTAACTTTATTGTATTGCTATTGATTTGTATTGGTTTTATAATGCCCGATATTGGTGTTATATTGGCATTCCAATGTAACCTCAGCATTATTTGACATTGGTACAGCTATTATAACATTTTTTATACTGTCTTACGTATTGGTTTTGCAATGTCAAGGAACAAGTCTACAAATATGGACGATGTGGAAGGTAATTACGTTATATCGAATATGAAATGAATGCAGCCAAACTACATGAACTGCAGTTATCAAAGTTCCTGCATTAAACACAAAAGAAAGGCACCTGAAACGTACACATAAAACGAAGGCCACCTCAACCTGGCATCATACAAAAGCCAGGTGAAACTTACAGAAGACAAAATGTACAAAGAGGTGACCTCGAACTTACAGAATACAATCTTAACAAAGACGGCACCTGCAGCTTACATTAAACATATGTACCAACGAGGCCCCCCTTCCCCAACAGAAAACATCCGAAACAAAAAAAAAAGGGCACCTCATACGTATATATTACAAAAAGAGGCCACGCCAAAAAGTCCACTGTACTGGGTTTGTCCCCAATAGTAGCCATGGTAATATTACAAGGCAAACCCTCTCGCTGTGGCCCAATTTCGAGTTGCATACCCGTCAAATGCGGCGACCGCGACCCATTAAGTTCATGACCCCTCCCCCAGTGATGTCCCACTTTCCTTCTGCATCCACAATTTGTGCAAACTTCCTAAATAGTTCGAAGCCGGATTCCAGTTGTTGTTGCTTCAGCTGAGCCATTTCGTATGATTCTTTGAATGCAATAACTGCACTGGCAGGGGCATTTTCAATTCTACCTCTGACAGCCTTCATATGTAGAAGATGCATCCGGGCTTGATAACGCGCCCGATTTGTGCGCTTTTTTATGACACCCCACCTAGCTTGGCCCTCTTTAATTTTGCTAACTATGTTTGCATGGAGATTTTTCCAGAACATGGTATTGGCTCGACATTGCTGCAGTCCATGGACCCAGTCTTCAGTGTCTGCTGTTGCTGCTTTGGCAGGTGTTTCAGTGGCCCCTCCTTCAGTAATGGCAAGGGTTGGGTTTGGTGTGGGGTTGGGGTCCATGGGTGTTGGGTATTTACTGTGGGTTGGGGTGGCCATTAGTTTCACCAAACTGCCATTCATTGTGATGTAGGTGAAATAGCTGCGCAGGCAGGGGGGGTTTGACGGGGTAACTGTGATGGAAAAGTTGGGTGGATGCAGCTGGGTTACAATTAAATAGTGGGAGGTATTAATGACCAGGAGTAAATGACTGTCATGAAGAGGCGGGAGTTATTGGCGGCAGTTGTTGGGTCCAATTTTAGGCGGGAGTTATTGGCGGGAGTTGTTGGGCAACACATTTGACTTGGCCTGTGCATAATAACAGCTGTATATAACTATTCTTTACCATTGGTTGGTGGTTGTTGTATGGGACCCATGTTGAATTTGCAATTTATTCCTTTTTTCCTCTTTCCCCAATTTCCCTCCTGTACCAAAACTACAAATTGTCCCAAATATATGAGTACGGTAATTTGACAATGAATTGGCCAATTACAAAAATGGACCATGAAAGTATTTGTAGGTGTATTCATCCCACCTGACGTTTTATTCGCCTTTAAATTTAGGTCGGGAATGTATATGACTGATTTGGTGGTATTATTTTGTTTTTAGATGGACTTGCCTATTGTCGTCATTTGTAGGGGATACGATTGGGTAATTTATGAACAAGTCTGTACAGTTGGTAAAATGAGTTAATGGGGAACTTGCTACTAAGGGAGTTATTCATATGGCAGCACCTTCAATATTAATATAGTATACAATTGTGATGAAGATTGTGTGTAATTTGT
>NC_047650.1:2194468-2275101 GCF_902201215.1 Prunus dulcis | reverse complement strand
AAAAGATAGATGGCCTACAGTACAGACCTTCAAAATGAACTCTATATATATATAATGCATGCCTTGTAGCACCATCACATCCCCCCCTAAATGACACAAACATGACACCCCAAAACCTCATGCTCCTTCCTCTTTCAACCCCTAAATTATCCATTGGATGCCCAATACTAGATCACTGCTTGGGGGGTGGGATAGCCTGCAACTCCATAACAGAATTAGTAGGGGAGAGTGGTTCTGGGAAGACGCAGCTTTGTCTCCAACTTACGGTACGAGCTCAGCTCCCCCCCTCACATGGTGGACTAGGGGGCTCCTCCATCTACATATTCACAGAATTCAGCTTCCCATTTCGTCGATTGCAACAACTAGGCAACCTTTATCATGCATCATACCCCAACTTAATAAGGTTGGAGCCATTGGAAGACATATATGTTCATGGTGTTCATGATGCTCAAGAACTCATCCATGTCCTTGGAGACATAGAAGCATTTATTGCCATTGATCACACCCGCCTACCTGTGAAACTCATTGTCATTGATTCCATTGCTGCATTGTTCCGATCACAGTATCAGACAACATCGGTAGATTTGAAACGGCGGTCTGAAATGTTCTTCAACATATCTGGGACATTGAAGGGTTTAGCAAATAAGTATGGGTTGGCGGTGGTTGTCACCAACCAAGTGGTGGATTTTATTGGGCCACATCATGGAGTGAATGGGGTGAGGTTGGGAAACTTGGAGTCCCTGGACACATCAGGCAGACGGGTGAGTCCAGCTTTGGGCCTGGCTTGGGCACATTGCATAAATTCAAGAGTGTTCTTGGCAAGACATGAGCAATCTATTGAGGTTGACATTCGTAATGCTCCTTCAACAAGTATATGTAGTCAAACACATAGGACATTTCACCTTGTATTTGCCCCACATCTGGCCTATGCATCGGCCGAATTTGTGATAAAAAAAAAAGGTATAGTCGGAGTATCACAGTAACTGTGTAATATAGGAATTCTAAGAACTTTAATGTTTTGGATCCATTTGGAATTACATTCCAGTCCCTTTAATTTCGCACTCAAATTATAATTGCAATCAGAAAGCAATACCAGTACAATAAAAGGTCAATATAATGGCAATCTGTCAGCAATACAGCATGCTGTAGCAATGCAACCCAAATCAGCATGCTGTAGCAATGCAACCCAAATAATGCAAATTTAAAAGAATTCCCATTCAACATAACACGAAACCCACCACAAATAAAAGTTGAGTTCACATGACCTACCAAAGCAACACAAATCTTATTGTCTAAGATACATCGCGCAATGGAATATTGTTTTTACAGGTGCTTTTATTGTGGCCTGCGGAACCGCACCTTGAGCACTTTCTTCTAATGCTGCCCTCTCCTTGCGAGGGAATTCTTAACTTCTTTCGGCTGCCTGGCATGACCCTTGCCACGGGAGGCAGCACAACTCGACTTCGAACATCTTCAGGAGTATCCCACATTCCGTGAGGTTGTACCGGGTAGATGCTATCCGAATAAGCATCCATCCAGTTTTTCCGAGTGTAATACCGAGAAGCCTTTGCATATACACTTACTTTCAAGAAGCGGAAAACTGCAACTACATGCTTGCAAGGTAGCTGCTCAAGCTGAAACTTTCTACAACTACAACTGTTGTTCGTCAAATCTACGAGGCCGTCCATATTACCGTCCAAAACATTATATTGTGCATTATTAACTTTAACCACATTCATCCTTGCAGCATCCTCCAACCTGTTCCTCAACTTCTTCTCTCCAAAATTGGGGCACAATGTTGTTGTGCAATTCAAAGCCAACTCACGACGTTCGGTGAACCATTTCACAAGGAGATTAACAATTTCCCCTATCAAATGAACCACTGGCAGCATTCTTGCAAACCTAAGGACTGAGTTGATTGACTCCGTAATATTTGTTGTCATTACATTGTAGCGGCGTCCATCCATGTGAGCTCTAGACCACTTATGTAACCCTGCCTCTTCAAGATATTGAGCAACATGTTCCTTTCGCTTGATATTGCGAAAATGACCATCAAATTCAGCAATGGAATAAGATTTCGCAGCCTTCTCAAAGTGCATAAGTATGTGATCACGCTTTTTCAACTTGAAAGTGCGTTTCATGTTCCCCTTCATATGATAAAAGCATATGCCATGTTGTGCAGTTGGAAAAATTTTGTTCCACACATTCTCTATGCTAACATTGCGATCAGAAATAATAACAAGATTGGGACACTCACCAATGGCTTCATGAAGTTTAGTGAAAAACCAATGCCATGATGCATCCGTCTCCAAATCCCCGATCCCAAAAGCAAGAGGATATATATTTCGATTACCATCGAATGCATTTGCTACAAACATAACACCCTTGTACTTGGATTTTAAATGAGTGGCATCCACGGCTATAACTTGGCGCATGGAAGAACGGAACCCTCTAATACATGCGCCAACCGCCATAAATAAATACACAAAGTGATTGTTCTCATCAGTTTGGATGTGTGTTTTTGTGCCGGGATTCATACGCTCCAATTCATAGCAATAAGCTGGAAGGATATAATATGCCTCCTCTGCTGATCCTCTAATGGACAATAGAGCTAACTCCCTTGCTTTCCAAGCTTTTGAATAATGGATGGTGCAACCAAAGTTGTGTTTCACATCTCTCATAATGTCACTTGGTGTGTATATTGTCCGACAATCCTTCAACTTCCTTTTAAGTGAACTGGCTACAAGTGCTGCGGTTGCTTGACGATGCTTGTCACTTACAAACCTCAAATCACATTCATGGACAGTTGTACACCTCACAATCATGAAGCTGTATTCTCCAATTCTCGATGCTTGGACCCGCCATGGGCATGGACGTTGAGAACAAACCACAAGCAACCTCTTAGTGCAAGAGAATTGCACCTTAAATTCAAAGTGGCCTCTTAATGCCGTCAACCGTAACTCCGTCAACAATGTTTTCTTACTAGAGAAAATTTGCCCAACTGTAATTTTCGGATTCCAATCGCTTCGTGAAAACCCGCTGTCCAAATATGCTTCTTCATCTTTTACACCGACTGCATTATACCGATTTTTTTTCACCCATTTGACTCCAATAATGTTGACGAGTGGGTTCAGATTCTCCTCCTAAACGCATTTTTGGCAACTGGGCAGCTGTGTTCAAGCACCCCAAATTAGGGGGGGCAGAGTACACTGACACTTCATTTCTTTCAGTACCATTATCACCACCATGCATCTCCTCCACCTCGCTAAAATCAATCATATCCATAAAATCTGTCCCTACTTCACCTCCCAAATCAGTGACATTTGTATTATTCCAAGTTACTTCATTGCTTTCAACAATGGCAACTGAAGAATGACCCATCCGACTACTATCTATCGTGATATGCATACTATGAACTACATCATTTGTCAGTCCTTTATCTTCTATACTCACGAGTAAGGGAGCTAGTTTTGAAGGTGTTACCTCGGAATTGTACTTCATAAAAAAAATTGACATCATCATCGTCCTCAATCTTTATGTGCTTCCATTCATTCGAGACCACAAAAACTGAGAATTTTAAGCAAACATTGTCTTCCCTGCTGTTTGTATTACCAATCTGATGCACACGGTCCAACAGTTCAGCAAATTTGATGGTCCGTGGAACTATTAAGCCTTTTGAGTCACCCCCTTCGTATTTGCACATCTTCTTCGAGGTGACCCATTTTCCATTGCAGCACACGAGAATAACAATTGTCTCCATTTCTGACCATGACAAAACAACATTTCATTCACACAATAATATAACCACAATAAACATACAATAGAATAGCAATATAACCACAATATAGCGGCAATATAGCAGCAATATAGAGGCACTATAATAGCAATATAACAGCAATACGACTGTAAAATAAGAGGAACACAACCACTGTACACTGGTAACACATCAGAATCACACTATACAGATCTACTACATCAAATCGAAAATCCCAAGTTTGAAGATTCACATATCCAGACCAATCTAAATGGAATTGGTACAAACCCAGATGAATGAGCATGAATATTCAACAAAACCTAACCCAAAGACATTAAAGCCAAAACGAATTTAACGCAAACCCAAACAATCAAACTATAACTCATTTCACATAATCCCACTGATATTAACAAAATAACCATGAACAATACCTTTTCGGGGTCGGCAATCCACTACAGATTCAACGTTGCAAGCAGCTATTCAGAAGACATTGCTGAAGGGAAGGGTTCGCGATTCCAAACAAAGAGCAACAAATCGAGTAGGGGAGAAAGAGCGGCTGCGGTATGAGAAAGAGAGCAAAGACAGAAACAGAGAGTTGTGCTAGAGAGAGAGAGAGAGCCAAGATAGAGAGAGCCAAGACAGACCCAGAGAGCTGTGATAGACAGCTGCCAAAGAGAAAGAGAGTTGTGCCAGAGAGAGAGAGCTGTGTGAGCTAAGAGAACAGAACAAATTTCTGAACTTGTGAAAAATCAGCAATAAGGGTACAATAATTTTATATTTATAGGTGATAGTTCCAAATTTTTTAAAAAAGGGTGGTATTTTCAGTTACAATTATGAAAATGGTGGCATTTTGGGCTATTTCCCAAAATTATATTACAATATGATATAGTGGACGATTAACAACTACCATGAAACTAGCAAATTAATATGTATAAAGTACAAACTAATGCAATTAGGAGGGTCCTTTTTTTCTTAATTTTGTTCTCATTAAATAGTATAGCCGTGCGGCTATACCTATGAATATAATGCATTTAAATAGTATAGCCGTGCAGCTATACCTATGAATATAATGCATTTAAATAGTATAGCCGAGCGGCTATAGCCTATGAATATAATGCATTTAAATTGTATAGCCGAGCGGCTATACTACGATTTTAAATAAATAAATAAATATATTTAGGACACGTGGCGCAAGAGGAAACTATTTTTTAAAAAAAAATAGTACAGCCGCACGGCTATACTCAGTTTTTAAAAATAAAGTACTTTTGACACGTGGCGGCAAATTGGTGGGGGTCCTTTTTTTATGAAAATAGTATAGCCGAGAGGCTATACTATTTTACACGTGAGCACCAAAGGGCTGTGCCCCTATTATCCTTTTTTTAAATAGGAAATAGTATAGCCGCGCGGCTATACTCCATTTTTTAAATTTTTTTTGTAATTTTTTTTTTTTTTTTGGGTTTAAAAAATTGTCTTCAATAAAAAATATACACTAGTGGCTGCTACAGTTTTTTATATATATATATATATATATATATATGGGACAAAATTTAGCACTTTCAAGTTTAAAACTCTATTATACACATACGTACCTATTTTTCAGTAATACATTCGTGTTCTACACACGTCTCACGTTTTTTAAAACGAAAATGTGGTTGTACATATACATACATATTTCTGACGTTTAATGCACAAAATACACGTATTCTTTACAACATTTGTAGTAAGACACACAAAATTCACGTATTATACAAATAATTTTCACATACTATTGAATAAGAATAATAAATGTTGTAAAAATTATATTACAATATGATATAGTGGACGATTAACAACTACCATGAAACTAGCAAATTAATATGTATAAAGTACAAACTAATGCAATTAGGAGGGTCCTCTTTTTCTTAATTTTGTTCTCATTAAATAGTATAGCCGTGCGGCTATACCTATGAATATAATGCATTTAAATAGTATAGACGAGCGGCTATACCAATGAATATAATGCATTTAAATTGTATAGCCGAGCGGCTTTACTACGATTTTAAATAAATAAATAAATATATTTAGGACACGTGGCGCAAGAGGGAACTATTTTTTAAAAAAAATAGTACAGCCGCACGGCTATACTCAGTTTTTAAAAATAAAGTACTTTTGACACGTGGCGGCAAATTGGTGGGGGTCCTTGTTTTATGAAAATAGTATAGCCGAGCGGCTATACTATATTACACGTGAGCACCAAAGGGCTGTGCCCCTATTATCCTTTTTTTAAATAGGAAATAGTATAGCCGCGCGGCTATACTCCATTTTTTAAATTTTTTTTGTAAATTTTTTTTTTTTCTTTTTTTTGGGTTTAAAAAATTGTCTTCAATAAATAATATACACTAGTGGCTGCTACAGTTTTTGATATATGTATATATATATATATATAGGACAAGAATTTAGCACTTTCAAGTTTAAAACTCTATTATACACATACGTACGTATTTTTCAGTAATACATTCGTGTTCTACACACGCCTCACGTTTTTTAAAACGAAAATGTGGTTGTACATATACATACATATTTCCGACGTTTAATACACAAAATACACGTATTCTTTACAACATTTGTAGTAAGACACACAAAATTCACGTATTATACAAATAATTCTCACATACTATTGAATAAGAATAATACATGTTGTAAAAATTATATTACAATATGATATAGTGGACGATTAACAACTACCATGAAACTAGCAAATTAATAAGTATAAAGTACAAACTAATGCAATTAGAAGGGTCCTTTTTTTCTTAATTTTGTTCTCATTAAATAGTATAGCCGAGCGGCTATACCTATGAATATAATGCATTTAAATAGTATAGCCGAGCGGCTATACTACGATTTTAAATACATAAATAAATATATTGAGGACACGTGGCGTAAGAGGGAACTATTTTTTTTAAAAAAATAGTACAGCCGCACGGCTATACTCAGTTTTTAAAAATAAAGTACTTTTGACACGTGTCGGCAAATTGGTGGGGGTCCTTGTTTTATGAAAATAGTATAGCCGAGCGGCTATACTATATTACACGTGAGCACCAAAGGGCTGTGCCCCTATTATCCTTTTTTTAAATAGGAAATAGTATAGCCGCGCGGCTATACTCCATTTTGTAAATTTTTTTTGTAAATTTTTTTTTTTTTTTTTTGTTTAAAAAAATTGTCTTCAATAAATAATATACACTAGTGGCTGCTACAGTTTTTGATATATATATATATATATATAGGACAAGAATTTAGCACTTTCAAGTTTAAAACTCTATTATACACATACGTACCTATTTTTCAGTAATACATACGTGTTCTACACACGTCTCACGTTTTTTAAAACGAAAATGTGGTTGTACATATACATACATATTTCCGACGTTTAATACACAAAATACACGTATTCTTTACAACATTTGTAGTAAGACACACAAAATTCACGTATTATACAAATAATTCTCACATACTATTGAATAAGAATAATACATGTTGTAAAAATTATATTACAAGATGATATAGTGGACGATTAACAACTACCATGAAACTAGCAAATTAATATGTATAAAGTGCAAACTAATGCAATTAGGAGGGTCCTTTTTTTCTTAATTTTGTTCTCATTAAATAGTATAGCCGTGCGGCTATACCAATGAATATGCTGCATTTAAATAGTATAGCCGAGCGGCTATACTACGATTTTAAATAAATAAATATATTTAGGACACGTGGCGCAAGAGGGAACTATTTTTTTTATTTTAAATAAATAAATATATTTATGACACGTGGCGCAAGAGGGAACTATTTTTTATAAAAAAATAGTACAACCGCACGGCTGTACTCAGTTTTTAAAAAATAATTACTAGGCGGCAAATTGGTGGGGGTCCTTGTTTTATAAAAATAGTAGAGCCGAGCGGCTATGCTATATTACACGTGTGCACCAAAGGGCGGTGCGCCTATTATCGTTTTTTTAAATAGGAAATAGTATAGCCGGGCTGCTACACTCCATTTTTTAAAAAAAATTTGTTAAATTTTTTTTTTTTTGAAAAATTTGTCTTCAATAAATAAAATATACTGGTGGCTGCTACAGTCTTATATATTTGGGATATTATCTTTATTTGGGAATATAATCACCTAATTATGGTATTATCCTATTTTGGAGATACATCATCGATTAAATGATTTTATCCCAATCAAATCCTTAATTGATTCAATCTATACATCCCAGCAAAAACACCCGAGAAACTCCACTCTCTCTCTCTCCTAGTCGACGGCATCCCTAGCCGCCGTCCTCTCCACTCTCATCTCTCCCACACGACTAACTGCCACCCCACACATGGCTCTGGCCACCCAGTTCTCCCCTTAGAGAAAACTCCATACTCTCGTTTAGCTATTGTTTTCTCATATATACAATCGAACTAACTTAGGCATGAGGGCTTTGGCCAACACCCTACAGGTGTGGTCTTTTACTGATGTTTGATTTACAGGAAGAGAGAGAAAGAAGTTCAAAAGGTAAAGGATCTTCAAGCGAATATTCTTCCGTGATATTTGCACAAACAGTTTTCGCTTCTGCTAAGAGCATCTCTAGTAGGGGTTGTATAATGGGGTGTATATTAAATATACACCATTTGTGATCGGAATCACCCCCAATGGAGAGGTGTAAATGATTGTAAATTTGCATCACAACCGTGAGATACAAATTTAGATGCACATGTGCATCCTTTTTTACACCCCTTGCCGGTGGGGCTTACATGAGAAAAAGTGAGAAAAAATGGACAAAAGTGAGCAAAATCAATTATACATCTTTAGATTTACATCTTCACCATTAGAGCAAAAACCATATTTACAACCCCCAAAGGTGTAAAGGGGATGTAAAAATGACTTTACACCCCGGAAAATTCACCCCCCACTATGGATGCTCTAAACTACCTAAATACTTAGGTCACCGGTATCCTACATCACTCAAACACATTATAAATATTCAATTTCGTCTTTAGCGTTATTTCCATCCAATTTTCTGCCAAAACCTCACATGCTTGGTAAATAATAAAAAATTGTAGAACTTGCATTGGTTATTGGGCGTTATCCATGTAAATCAAACCATCACTCTGTTTGTTTTGTTTTTTTTTTTTTTAATACACGTGTGACTTCTGATAACTGTTAACAATAAGCACAAGTTTTATGAAATTAACACATCAATTTGTATGCATTCCATTGTCAATAGCCCTCCAAAACAATATACAGAGTTAAACAAAGAATGAGCTTCTCAAACTCACACTACTCCAAAGAATCAAAGAATAAGCTGGAATTAAATCATGAAACAAATGACCTCTATATTAGGTGTTGGTTTCCCTGGTGTGGCGTTGAACTAGGAGGGAAGCTGAATGGATCTCCAAATGGGTTCGAAGTACCCGGGGGCTGCATCTGTTGGGGGTATTGAGAATAATAAGGGTGAGGCACCATCATCATGTTCTGCTGCTGTTGATATTGCTGGTTCTGTTGCTGCAGGATTTGCTGATGTTGGTGTTGTTGTTGAGCCATTAGCGCCATTTGCACGTTGGTTGGGGGTGCTATGTTGTTGGACATTGCAAATGGATCCTGCACAGGATGTTGTGCTTGTTGTTCAAACGGGTTATGCAAGCTCGTTGCACCGTAGCCATAGCCTGCGAACTGGAGCTGTATCTGTCTCCTGGCACCTTCATCTTCATACAAGCTATCAAGTAATAGCTTGTCAAAGCCACCAGCCTGACCCGAAAATGAAACCAATGCTCATCAACAAACCAAAGGGTAGAAGAACGAAATGAAAAAGCTTTAGCTTAATGAAATGAACAGAAAATAATACTAACAAACTTCTTGTCCATGGGCACTTGGCTTGTATGGTTGCTTGGTGTGGTCACCAGTGCTAGCTCCCAGCCTGAAGTCCCAGCAAGATCATTGAAACTTGCTCCAGATTGTTGTTCGTTCCCTGGGAATGTACAAATAGTATGATGTATGAAACAAATTCCACAGTGAAGGCATGTGTAGAATTTCCTCAAAATCAAATATCATAGACAATGGAAGCCTACCTTGTGGAACTATTGCAAGAGCCAAGGCATTGCTTTCTTCAATTTCTGCAGCTTTTGGATTTATTTCCCTTAGACCCTGGACAAAGAAAAGGCAAAAGACAACATGAATTGCAGAACTTCATAAAATTGGCATCAGAGAAAACATGAAGTACTTGTGCATAACGTACCAGAAGATCAGTGTCGTCCGTTGATATCAAAGGGGGAGGTTCAACTACCTCTTCCTTACGTTGGCGTTCTTCCTCTTCCTCCGTTTTCTCCTCAACTTCTTCTTCTTGTTTTTCAGGCTCTGGAGGAGGAGGAGGTTCTTCAGGTTTCTGAGGCTGCTGGTCTGTCTCCTGGTATTCCTATAGTCAGAACAAAATTATCAGAAACTTGGAAGAAATTATGGCAACCCTTTATTTTCATTTACTTTTTATGTCAAATTCTGAGACAGAAAAAGAAATTATGGAAACTATCTCACCAGTCTCTTGTTAACAGAACCGGACTGCGGCGCTTCCTTTATATACTCCTCCATTGTTGCAAGAAAGGATGGAGGTGGCTGTTTAGGGCAGAGAAGAAAATTTGTGAGAGACCATGTAGTGGAGTCAACTTAAATATACCACTGAGGCCAAATGGAACCTGTCTCAATGTTGGAAACTGAAAAGTTCTAGCAAGATCCAAACCCTTGCAATATT
Organism: Prunus dulcis; assembly: GCF_902201215.1. Lineage (NCBI taxonomy): Eukaryota > Viridiplantae > Streptophyta > Magnoliopsida > Rosales > Rosaceae > Prunus > Prunus dulcis. The sequence goes on along the minus strand of NC_047650.1, from coordinate 2,264,590 downwards.
CCTAAAAATCAGCTAGGGCTTCGGCTATTTTTTAAAAAGTATAGCCGCGCGGCGATACTTTTTTTTGTATTTTTTTTGTAAAAGTATAGCCGTTGGGCTTCTTTGACACGTGGGCTCAGGCCGTGGGCCCCTCTGACACATGAGCTTAGGTCCCGGGAGGGTTTTTTTTATTTATGTATACATAAATTAGTATAGCCGTGTGGCTATACCTTTTTTGGTATAGCCGTGCGGCTGTACTCGTTTCCTTTTGTAAAAAAAAAAAAATAGTCTTTACTCTTTTGACACGTGGCACCTCGGGGCTGGCAGCCTCTTTTTTTCTAAAGATATACATAGTATAGCCGCACTGCTATACTCTTTTTTATTTTCAATATTTTAAAATTATAAAATTTGTTTACTTACTTTTGTTCTTTGGCCTACTTCTTTAATTTACTATACGTAATCAAGTGATATCTTAGCCTTTTTTAATCACTTTGCTTAGTCATTACATTTTAATTATTATTTAATATAAAAAGATTGAAGAAAAAGAACACAAAGTAATTCATTTCTACTTGTTAAGTCTTTTGTGAAATCTTTTTGGTGTCTTTTTTCAATTTCTCCATACCCCAAGAGCCCTATCCATCACTATTATGCCATTGCTCGAGTATCTATCATCCCTTTTTGATTTTTTACTTTTTCAAAGTTATTACCCGCATAAAGATGTTCGCACTTTGAAGTTTAATAATGTATTATAAGCGTACGCACGGAATTCTCATATTTAAAACACGTATTTTTTACGACACACAAACTTCACGTATTATACACGTATTACTAAATAAAAACAATATATAACCCAAAAAAAAAAAAAAAAGGGGTGCAGCCGTTCGGCTGTACTCACTTTTCCCTAATTGTCCTTCAAAAAAAAGAGTATAGCCTTTGCGGCTATACTCCTTGACATGTGGGCTTAGGCCATGGGCCTCTTTGGTGCGTGGGCTTAGCCTTGGGCGGCTCTTTTTATATATATATATATATATGTAGAAAATCATATAGCCGCGCGGCTATACTATTTTTTGAATTTTTTTTTGTACAAGTATAGCCTTTGGGCCTCTTTGACACGTGGGCTTAGGCCACGGGCCTATCGGACACGTGGGCTTAGGCCTTGGGCGGGTCTTTATATCTATATATATATATATATATTTATATACACATAAAATAGTATAGCCGCGCGGCTATACTATTTTTTGAATTTTAGGTTAAAAAAGTATAACCGTTGGGCCTCTTTGACATGTGGGCTTAGGCCATGGGCCTCTCTGACGCGTGGGCTGAGTCCTTGGGCGAGTCTTTTTATATGTACATATATGTATAAAATAGTATAGCCGCGCGGCGATACTATTTTTTGTATTTTTTTTTGTAAAAGTATAGGCGTTGGGCTTCTTTGACACGTGGGCTTAGGCCATGGGCCCCTCTGACACGTGGGCTTAGGCCCTGGGAGGGTTTTTTTTTATTATATGTATACATAAATTAGGCCATGGGCCCCTTTGACACGTGGGCTCAGGCCCTGGGAGGCTTAAGCCCACATGTCAAGGAGTATAGCCCTGCGGCTATACTCTTAATTAGGGAAAAGTCAGTACAGCCGACCAGATGCACCCTTTTTTTTTTTTTTGGTTATATATTGTTTTTATTCATTAATACGTGTATAATACGTGAATTTTGTGTGTCTTACTTAAATTTTTGTAAAAAATACGTGTATTAAACATAAAAAATTCGTGCGTACGCGTATCATACATTATTAAACGTGAAAGTGTTAAAATCTTTATGCGGATAATAACTTTGAAAAAGTAAAAAATCAAAAAGGGACAATAGATACTCGAGCAATGGCATAATAGTGATGGATAGGGCTCTTGGGGTGTGGAGAAATTGAAAAAAGACACCCAAACGATTTCACAAAAGACTTAATAAATAGAAATGAATTACCTTGTGTTCTTTTTCTTCAATCTTTATATATTAAATAATAATTGAAAGGTAATCACTAAGCAAAGTGAGTAAAAGTAAAGAAGTAGGCCAAACAACAAAAGTAAAGAAACAAATTTCATAAATTTAAAATATTAAAAAAGAAAAAAGAGTATAGCCGTACGCTATACTATGTATATCTTTAAATAAATAAAAAAGGAGGCCCCCATCCCCTAGGTGCCACCTGCCAAAAGAGTAAAGCCTATTTTTAAAAAAAATAAGGAAACATGAGTACAGCCGCGGCTATACCTTTTTTTAATTCAAAATATAGTATAGCCGCGCGGCTGTACGATTTGTTTAAAAAAAATTAGCAAACAACGAGTATAGCCGCGTGGCTATACTATTTCTCTTTTGAAAAATTAGGAAAAGCCAAGAATAGCCAGCAGGCTATACTATTTCTTTTTCTTTTTTTAAATAAAAAACCCAGTATAGCCGAGCAGCGATATTATTCAATAATAAAACTAAAGAAAAAAGGACCCTCCTAGTTGCATTACTTTATATTTTATAGATATTAATTTGGTATAGCCGCGAGGCTATACGAATAAAATACGTACTTATTTTATTCAGCAAAAATTTGGCAAATTACAACTTAAAGTTCCGCTGCTATATAATATTTTGATGTATATTATTTGTATTCAATAATATGTGTATAATACGTGAATTTTGTGTGTATTATTGAAAACTTTAAAAAAAAAATACGTGTTTTGAATATGAAAAATATGTATGTACATGTTCAATACGAGTATTGTACGTTTGTTTTTTTAAAAAAAAGGAAAAAACTGAGATAGCCGCAATACCTTTGCTAATTTATTAACATACCATCGCTTGGTGTTGAGATTTTCACTCGGTTTTTTCTAAAAAAATGTTAGTATGAATCCTAAAATTGTCTGAACGTATTTGATTATCTTAGTTTGGGCCTTGGTGCTGTATCATCTTGAGAACAAACACTCTCAGTTTCACGAACAGGTTTTCATTGTCTTGATGCTCGATAAAACTCATTAAATGATATATCCATCAAACCTCTTGTCTTATGTTAGTACATGCACACTACTTTCTTTTAAGCACCTTGAATATCTCCTCTCTTGCACTTGTTTATCTTTGGATTTACATCACACTATTGCAAGTAAGCTGTTGATCTTTTTGACATCGAGGTTCACGTCAAAAGCCTTTGATTTTTACTATCCTTTCTCAGAAGCAAAACAAAGAATTATCTAATTTGGTCTGTGGTATGTGGGAGTAAAATTAAGAGATATTTAGTGATATATCCATTCTTAGCACTAATATTATAAATAAATCCTACACAATTGAATTTGTATAAACAAACCCAAAAAATGACAGCTAGCTTTATTGAATTTAATATTGATTATTAAATTACTTTGATGCCCTATTGAGTGTTTTGGGTATTTTTATGAGATTTTGGGATTGAGCTTGTTTTAAGAAATATATGGCAGTTTTGTAATTTATAAAAAGTTAAAAAAAATTTTGTTATGTTATAAATGGACTTTGAGTGTATTTCTAAAGTCCATTTTATATAGGGTATTTTTATAATTTTAGCCCCTATATTAGGTATAATAGTGAATCTCCCTAAAATTAAGTCCCAAGTAACAAAATACTTTCCATACATTCTAAACTTGGGGAGTGGAGGCAATCAATCAACATGATATCCACTATCTTGAAACATGGAGATAAATAAGGAATGTGGGACTTGGAAGTTGAAAGTTGGAGCCCAAGACTTAACAAAAGGCTAATTAACCCACCAACCTAAGGGGAAAAAAAAAGGGATACAGTATTATTTCTAAATTATTCCTGCAATCTTCCTGAACAAATACTGACTTGCGCATCATAGTTTTGTTTTGTTTTGTTTTTTGCAAGTACCCCTCCTCCCTCATCGATGGCAATCATATATGGTGTCCTGCTTCTCAACATCAATTACAAGAATACTTGTTTCGAGGATTCGAAATTTTCTGCTCAACATGGTAGTAGATAGAAATGCAAATTTAACAACATATTCAAAGTCAAATTTGTTGAAGGTCAAGAAAAGAAGTCAATTTTGTTGAATACACAATATATAGTGATCTAAAGCCAATTGGTTTCCAAGCTACGCCTGCTTGCTTTATTTTGATGCGGCTGATGATGTACAGAAAGAAGAACAAATAAAAAGAAACTGATGGCATGGCCTTGGGGCTAGGCAACTTTAGGTTTTACTAAACTAAGGTGTTAGATTGGATTTTGATTTCATTGATCAAAATCAAATTCAATATAACACTTGGGATTTATATTTTACTTTAAAAAAAACATCGTGAAGCCTTTACCAACAGTCTAAAATTATGCAATTACTGGGATCCAAGTAACAACAGTCTAAATTATGCAATTACTGGGATCCAAGTAACGATGCCATTTGTATTAACCCAAACACGAACCCTATCAAATCGGAGATCTTGGGTAATAGGTGCTCCTATATGCAGAATCAGAGCAGTGACTAAAGGATTCTCCCTCTCAATTGTTGCCTTGGCAACTTTCCCCTCGGCTCCCACCAGCTCAGGCCATGAATCCTTACCTGCATATACCCAAAAAAACTTGTTTTACATGCATTAATTAAATGGCACCCATATAAATTTATGTATAATTAGTGGGATTTATAAGTCTAATTAAACAAGAACTTTATAATTACCTTTACATCCAGATGCCATCATCGCCTTTTGCGTTAGTGTTCCCACTGATATCTCTTGTGATATGTTTGTGAGGGAGGGAGGGAGGGAGGGATGCATATTTTATAGTGTATCATTATCACTGAATAGCTTGCGGTTAGTCATTAGGGATTGACTTTTTGAAACTTCTATAATTAGCTGAAACTTTGCTTCTTCTTCTCTTTTTGTTTTTATTTTTGTATTTTTTACAAACCGATATTTAAATCTGTAATATATGGGAAAGGAGATCCGAACTCGGATACAAGGGAACTAGCACCCGTATTACAAGCACACCTCATGTATAATTAATGATTGATGCAGTGATCACCAAATACAAGCATAATATTTTTATTTGAAATATAGAATACATACTTGGTCAACAGTATATATAAGGATGTTTTATACAATTGTGAATAAAATAGAACAAAGTCAGCTGGTTTGCACGATTCACGTCCTTAATTAGATGATCCTTTACGTGAGATAAAAATATTGAAAAAATAATAACAATAAACCCTAAGAGACAACCACCTCTCTTGTTTCGAAACCTAACTCGAAAACTTGGCATTTCTTAATATAATTGACTTGAAACCTTTTTTTTTTTAAAGTGATGTTAAAATTTGAAATTTAGCTAAATTCATCATTTGGAAAGAAGCGTTCTTCCAAGGCTCTACCAAATATAAATATAGTAGAATTACCAAAACAGAGTAGTGATTTCAGTCCTTCCAAATCCCAGTTTAGCTTATACACTCGCAAAAACAAAAACAAGAAATATAGAGAAGAATTAAGGGAATTACTGTCAACTTTTTGAAAATATCATAATCGCAAGGCGGTGCTTTTTTTTAAATATATAAACAGTATAGCCGGTCAGCTGTACACAGTTTTCTGATATTTTTTTTGAAAATAATATAGCCGCCCGGCTGTACTTATTTTGATATAATCGCAAGAAGTATAGCCGCGCGGCTATACTCAGTTTTAAATTTTTTTTAAAGAATACAGTTTTGACACGTAAGTCCCCAATCTCAAGACGAGACCCTTATTATTATTATTATTATAAATAGTATAGCCGCTCGGCTATACTTATTTTTTTTTTTTCCTGACTTTAGCCCTACTCAGCACCCCAATAATTCGAACACAGATTATTCTCTCTCTATAAATGAGTGTTGGATTTGTTTTCAAATCCCATAACATTTCCTGATATAATTGAAGTTCAAAACTTATAGAAAGAATGTTAATTTCTAACAATCAAAGTGCTTGGAAAATCTGAGAACTTTTCATTCCAGAAATCCAGTGAAACCTGAGGCATCAAATATTAACAATCAAACATTAGGTTCGATCAAAAAGCATAAAACCCCCTTCTTCTTTTTTCTCTCTTGCTTGCTTCTGCACTGCCATTACAGCAACAAAAACAACATACCTAATATGTGCATCTATTTGGGTAGCTGCAAAATATCTAACATAAACAAAAACAAACAAGAACACAACTATATTGGGTAAGGAACAAAAACATAGTTAATAACGTCAGTGAGATCAGATCCAATCTGTCATATCAAAAGGAATTAGATCTACTTCGTTGCTCATAGAAGAAACGCACTGTCTTCCATGTACATGTTAAACGAAAGAGATTGAACGGGTCCAGTACATCTCTTTATACAAAGAAACACGGCAGAGAGGAGAGAGAGAGAGAGAGAGAGAGAGAAATAGAGTCAGAAAGAATCTTCTGTTCTTTTCTCGGCCGTGATTTCATTGTATAAAAAAATGGAATGAACCCTTTGATTGATTGATTTTGCAAAAGATGAAGGTACCGCCGCTGTAAGCTGAAGATGAGTGTACGGCTCTGTCTATCTATGGCTAGGGCTAAGGCACGGGTGATGAATGATGATGTTATGTTGATATTTATAGGCACAAAGATGCACCACGTCTCTCTCTCTCTCTCTCTCTCTCTCCCTCTCTCTCTCTCTCTGTCTGTGCCTGCGTACTCTCCATAGAAATCAACAGTGAAAAGAAAAGCCTTTATAGTTAAAGTCAAACAGCTTTATATGGTCTAAAAAGCCTTTGGGCCTTTTCGACCAAGAAAAAAAGCCTGCACTTGTTTATCTTTGGATTTACATCACACTATTGTAAGTAAGCTCTTGATCTTTTTGACATCAAAAGCCTTTGATTTTTACTATCCTTTTTCAGAAGCAAAACAAAGAATTATCTAATTTGATACGTGGTATGTGGGGGTAAAATTTGGGGTGCTCAATTGTTATTTTACAATTGGCAAACACCACTTTTGGTCCTCATAGTTTGTCGGAATTTCACTTTTGTCCATGGGATTTCAATTTTGACAATCAAACCCCTATAGATATCTAGCAATTCTGCAACGGAGTATGCATCGCTGACATGAAGAGGTATTGTGGACAAAATTAGAGGGAATTTAATAAAATTTATAACACGTCCTTAAATTGCGAGGAATTTAAAAAAGAGACAAAATTTACGTTAGTGAAACTACAAGAAGTACACTTGTGGCGCAAACGGCTACAAGTATAATACAAGTGCTCCCGAATTGAGCCCCGTAATCCCTTCACCTTTTTAAAATAGAGAGGAGCCTCCTTGGCAATTTCATGGGGCAAAGGAATGCACTCAACTATACAGTGACGGCGTTGTTGAGCCAACTCCATCACTACTTCTCTTGCTTTGCAAACATCATAATCAGGCATTTCTTGAAATTTCGAATTTCTTGCCACACGTCGTCATCAACATTTTTAGATTGCATCCCCTAGTAATCAAACCAACTTCTGAGAAATGACACCCACTCACATTTTTAGAAACAGCCAGTACAAAGTTATCAACTTCTAATTAATCTCACCTGCATCGGTAAAAGGCAACAATGACCAGGTGCAACAGGCTGCTGCTTCGGCAACATCGAATATGAGAAATTTGCAATTGCCACAACAAGATGAGCCGGCCTGCTTGGATTCTCAAAGCAAAAGAGGCAGCGCTCTTGCTGAGTGGAGAAACGATTTGCAAAACCAAGTATAGCTGGGCGGCTGTACTACTTGTTTCTTTAAAAAATTAGTAAAATACCGAGTATCGCCGCGTGGCTAAACTATTTCTATTTTAAAAAATTAGAAAAAAAACAGGGTAGAGCCGACCGGCTATACTATTTCTTTTAAAAAATTAGCAAAAACACCGTATAGACGCTCGGCTATACTATGTCTTTAAAAAAATATTAAAAAACCAATTATAGCCGCTCGGCTATACTATTTAATTAAAAAACTTAAGAAAAAAGGACCATCAGTTGCATTACTTTATACTTTATAGATATTAATTTGGTGTATAGCCTCGAGGCTATCCGTATTAAATAAGTATGTGTTTTACTCGGCAAAATTTTGGCAAATTAGAACTCAAAACTTCGGTCACTATATAATATTTTAATATATATTATTTGTATTTAATAATATGTATATAATACACGAATTTTTTTGTGTATTATTGAAAACTTTGTAAAAATTATGTGTATTGAATATGAAAAATATGTATGTAAATGTTCAATACGAGTACTGTATGTTTGCTTTTTAAAAAATTAGGAAAAAATCGAGCATAGCTGGGTGGCTATACTATTTCTTTGAAATAAAAAAAATTGAGTATAGGCGCGCGTCTATACTATGTAATATAAAAAAATAAAGAAAAAAGGACCCTCCTAGTTGCATTAGTTTATACTTTATAGATATCAATTTGGTTATACGAATGAAATACGTACGTATTTTATTCGGCAAACTTTTGGCAAATTACAACTTAAAAGTTCGGCAACTGTATATTATTTGTATTCAATATGTGTATAATACGTGAATTTTGTGTGTATTATTGAAAATTTTGTATTAAAAAAAAGTGTATTGAATATGAAAAATACGTATGTATATGTTCAATATGAGTATTGTACATTTGCTTTTTTTTTAAAAAAAGGGAAAAACTAGGTACAGCTGTACTATTTCTGGATTAAAAAAAACCGAGTATAGCTAAGCAGCGCTACTATTTGTTTATAATAAAAATGTAGTATAGCCGCACGGCTATACTATTTGATATTTACAAAAAATTAAGAAAAAAGGACCCTCCTGGTTGCATTACTTTATACTTTATAGATATCAATTTGGCATAGCCGTGAGGCTATACAAATAAAATACGTACTTGTTTTATTCGACAAAATTTTGACAAAATTACAACTTAAAAGTTCGGCCACTATATAATATTTTGATGTATATTATTTGTATTCAATAATATGTGTATAATACGTGAATTTTGTGTTTATTATTGAAAATTTTGTTTAAAATACGTGTATTGAATATGAAAAATATGTATGTACATGTTCAATACGAATATTGTAAAAATATTGAAATAATAATAATAATAAGAGGTAACCTCCTTATGTGATCTAATGATCAACCTCCTCTCTTGTTTTGAAAATCTGACTCAAAAACTTGGCATTTCTTAATATAATTGACTTGAAACCTTTATTGAAAAAGGAAGCTAAAATTTGAGATTTATTAGCAAATTAAATTCATCATTTGTAAAGAAGAGGCTCTACCAAATATAAATGTAGCAGATTTATACCAAAACAGAGTAGTGATTTCGGTCCTTCTATCCCAGTTTAGCTTATGGCAGACCAAATTAAATACTTCTATAGCTTTTTTTATACTCGCAAAAACAAAAACAAGAACTATAGAGAAGAATTAAGTGAATTACTGTCAACTTTTATCAAACCATTCTTAGATATTCACACATAACATACACAGAAAGACAATCACATTATTTATTACTAAACACAATGCATGGAGATTAGTACAACTCCTTATTTCATTATTTCACATGACCTCGAAGGTATGGATTAGCCAATTATAGGAACCTTGGTAACAATGCCACGTTTATTGACCCAAACTCGAACCCTGTTGCATCGAAAATCAGCAGTGACAAATGTTCCTTCTTTCACAATCACAGCATTCACCAAATGATTCTCGCTCTCAATCGTTGCGGCGGCGTCCTTCCCCTCGTCTCCAACGAGCTCGGGCCATGAATCCTTACCTTCACATTCAGACGACATGATCAACCGATTGCCTTTTCTTTTACTTAGAATGGTACTTCTACTCTCTGAGCTCTCTCTTTCTCTCTTGTACTGTAATATTGTTTGTGGTGTATTGGGACGAAGAAGAGATGTGTATTTATAGTGGTACCATTTAATGGATTGTGGTTGGTTGTTATTGACTTTTTTGGTGTGTTATGTAAGCTGAAAGTTAATTTGCTTTGTTTTCAAAATCTTATGTACGTACAAACCTTACCGCCAACATTTGTGTGGATCTCTTGACCACATGTAGAAGCAAACCCAAGGATGATATAATTTTCAGTCAATATGCATACAGAAAAATGCAATTTAACAGCAGATTCAAAGTCAACATTGTTGCCGGCTTAAGAAACATTCAACTTTGTTGAATGCACAATATATATATATATATATATATATATATATATATATATATATATATATACGTTGTGATTGATTAGCTCTAATGGAAAAAGTCTGTTGTATTGAAGGTCAAGAAATCTGGTTTGTACGATACACGTACTTGGATGATAAGTATTGTTGACAAAATCTGAAGGACATAAAATAAACATATACTGGAAAAAATTTAGGGATAACGTCAGGTGATATTGATTTATGTTATTTTGTGATAACCTCGGATCCTCATATTGTGAAAAGCTCCACTTGACCACCATATAATGCATATCCAAATACAACTAACTTGATTTTTTTCCAAAAATAGTACAGCCGTCCGGATATACTTATTTTGACACGTGGACCTAAATCACAGGAGGCCCTCTTTTACATATAAGCATAAATTGTATTGCCGCGTGGCTCTCGTCTCTCAATATTGGTGTCACTGCTTTGATATCATGTCAAACAAAGTGTAAGGAAATTCTCAAATATATTCAAGTATTTATAAAGAAGTACAAAGATGTCTATACGCAATAAGAAATAAATCTCAATTACAATAAGGCTAAATAAATAGGTAAGTAATCAAAATCCTAACATAGTAAGGAACAAAACTCCTAGCTAAATAAAGACTGGCCAACAGAAAGGTCACAAGACCTAGTACAAATACAGATAACCACTTAAAGTTATTACAAATATAGGATATTGGTTTGTTAATGTATAAATATGTAGACATTTGAGTGAATTTCTTTTTCCCGGTTTTTTTCTAATTTTTTAAAAGAAATATTATAGCCTTTAAAAGAAATAGTATAGCCGGTTATATACTAGGGGTTTTTTTTTTCTTCAATGAAATAGTATCGCCGCTTGGCTATACGTGGTTTTTTTAATTTTGTAAAACAAATAGTATAGCCGACCGACCGGCTATACTATGTTTTTCCTAATTTCTTAAAACAAATAGTACAAAGCCAATGGCTTTGACTTTGAAGGGCCAAAATACAAATTGTAAAAACTTCAAATTCAAATCACTCATTTGTATTTTAACTAAAAGATGTATTCTAGCATCCCTGGCTTGGACCCGCTTGCAGGAAATAATACAACATGCTTCCTCCACCGGAAAGGAAATGTGCGTGGATAGTCCATGAAAGTTAATAAATTAGCCGAAGTTATTGCGTCTCTTCCGCATCACTTGTACCAGCCAGCAAGGAAAAATCTCAGCACGAAACAGAAGCAGCAAGCGATGGCCTGGAAAACTAGAAGACAGATGCAAATCGACTTCTCCATCATCCTGCCAAATCGTCTTAGAAAAAAGTTTACAAGCGTCCCATCATTTGTCCCAGTCAGCAGTCCAGTTCCCGGATCAAACCTAGGAAGACGATGCCGTGGACATGGAACAATGCCGGCAAGCTGGGGCAGTGACAAGAGAAAGTTCAATACTTGAGGGACAAAGAAAATGAGGAGTGTTTCACTAAAATGGCCTAAAATCCCAGCTACTGCCATCGTCATCCCAGCAAAGTATGTGTATGTATCTCCAACAAAAGCTGAAGAAGGATACCAGTTGTAAGAGAACAACGCCAACGAGGTGGCTAATAAGGGTTGGACAAGATAAAGAGAGAATGCATGTGCCATCTTGTACTCAGAATCTGCAGATGCTCCAATTTGCATGATATTGTGTATTAAAATAGCAGATGCAATGATGACTGTCTGCCCAACTTCAAGACCATTCAAGCCAGCATGAATGTTGATGGAGTTTGTACAGAAAACCGCCAAAAGGCCCATGTAAAGTTTGTACATCCATCCTAGATCCAAAACCTCTAGCCCAACATGTGGAATAAGTGGCTTCGGTATGATGATAGTTGTATGTCCAGCATAGGCCAGCAGCAGAGGTAGAGCTGCAATGGATGGCAGTAGTAATTTCACCCTCCAAGGTACATCAAGAACATCATCTACAAATCCAAGCAATACCGTAAAGCATATGGATGCTAATGCTGCATTGTACTCGACTAGCCAATTTGAATCTGCAGTGAAGTTGAAATACTGGAATAGGATTCCCAAGACCAAGAAAACAATTCCAACAACAATACCCAATGACTCAGGCACTTTGACAGTGCCCTGCGGTGTACCCTTTTTGTTAATGTCATAACCAAAGAGGTTGCGCCTGAGAACGTATCTGGAAGCCACGGGGATCATCTTAACGGTGACGAAGAACCCGGCAAGGCCGAGAGCCGCATTGATGAGAATCGATTTTCGAAGTTCACGTTCTATCTTGCAGTGATAGAAGATGAGGTAAAAGTATGGGATTGAGAAGAAGAGCATGAGCTTGAAAATTACACCTGACTTTGGGGGTGCAATTGGCGGGTCTGTTAATGGAGGTTCTTTGGGTTTGGGTCGTTTGGTGTTCTCGTTTGGTTTGGTTTGTGCGGACGAGTCTGTTGAAGCTCGCTTTCGAGCTGCCATGGCTCTCTCTGTCTCTCAATATTTGGTGTCACTGCTTTGATACCATATCAAACAAAGTGTAAGGGAATTCTCAAATATATTCAGGTATTTATAAAGAAGTATAAACATGTGTTAATACTATATACAATAGAAAATAAATCCCAAATACAATAAGGCTAAGTAAATAGGTAAGTAACCAAAATCCTAACATAGTAAGGAACAAAACTCCTAACTAAATAAAGACTGGCCAACACAAAGGTCACAAGACCAAGTACAAATACATATAACCACTTAAAATGATTACAATGGGATATTGGTTTGTTAATGTATAAATATGTAGACATTTGAGTGAGTTTCTTTTTCTAGGTTTTTTCAAATTTTTTTAAAAGAAATATTATAGCCTTTAAAAGAAATAGTATAGCCGGTTATACTAGGTTTTTTTCCTTTTTTTTTAAATATTTATTTAAGAAATAGTATCGCCGCCCCGCTATACTATGTTTTTCTACAAAAGTAAACGTAAAATACTCGTATTGAACATGTACGTATGTATTTTTCATATTTAAGATATGTATTATTGACAAAATTTTCAATAATACACACAAAATTTTGCCGAACTTTTAAGTTGTAATTTGCAAAATTTTGTTGAATAAAATACATTTCCTCATATAGCCGCGCGAATTAATATCTATAAAAATATAAATAATGCAACTAGGAGGGTCATTTATTTTTTAATTTTTTAAATGAAATAGTATAGCCGTGCGGATATATTGTGTTTTTCCTTAATTTTCAAAAAGTAAACGTACAATACTGGTATTGAATATATACGTAATTATTTTTAAAGAAATAGTATAGCCGATCGGCTATACTGGGTTTTTCTTCTCTTTTTTTTCAAAGAAATAGTATAGCCGACCGGCTATACCCTATTTTAAAAAGAAATAGTACAGCCGTACGGCTATACTCTTTTTTCCCCCAATTTTTTTAAAAAGTAGACATATAATATTCATAATGAACATGTACGTATGCATTTTTTGTATTTAATACATGTATTTTCTAACAAAATTTTCAATAATACACACAAAATTAACATATTATACATATATTATTGAATACAAATATTATATAGTGGTTGACCTTTTAACTTGTAATTTGCAAAAATTTTGCCGTACGGATTTTATTCGTATAGTCATGCGGCGATACCAAATTAATATCTATAAAGTATAAATAATGCACCTAAAAGAGTCATTTTTTATTTATTATTAAATAGAATAAAAGTGCGGCTATACTCTGTTTTTCCTAATTTCTTAAAAGAAATAGTACAAAGCCAATGGCTTTGACTTTCATTGGATGTCATGAATATTTTGGCCCTCCGAAGATAAAACAGGGTCTTTGTGCCAATGGCTGCTACAAAGCCATATTGTTCTGTCGAAATAAAACAGGATCTTCAAGACTGCAGGTTCTGTCTCTTTTACAATTTGCTTACTAATGATTCTTCCTCCTCCCTAAACAGACTTCTAATGTAACTTCTTAGCATTCGCACTCCCTAATATCCCTTTATAAGAAAACAAACGGACTCTGACAAATAGTGAAAACAATGAGACCGATACAAGATGTCGGCAATTTGCATGAATGACCTCAATAGATGAAATGGTGTCGTCCATCAAAAGTACAACAAAGGAATCTGTACTCTTCTGTATGAAAAAGCAAAAGCATGCCAAGAATTCACCATTAATCAAAAAGCAAAACTCTATTGCAATTTGCAAATATGCATGCATGTCCTGCCTCAAAATTCAACTAACATTTCTCAATCAATACCAGCCCCAGTGCTGCTATGTGCACCAGAAACCTGAATCCTTAGAGACTCCAATTCCATCTCCAACTGGAAATTCCTCTCCCTCTCGTTCTCCAACTCCACCCTCAGCCTCTCAATCACTTGCCCCATCTCCTCCTCTCTGATCACCTGCCTAGCATCCACCCCTCTCACCATGCCAAACAATGTCAGAATTTGCTGCCTCTGCTGATCCAAGCTCCCTATGAAATCCGCCAGCTTACCCAACATTATTTCCCCATACAAACCACCGCCCACATTTCCACTCAGGGCACCCACCAGGGCTTCCACATCAACACCACCACCACCCAACAATCCCCCTGTCTCGCCCACATTCTCACTATGCTCACCCACCGACATTGCTTCCCTCTCAGCTCCTATCACACCCACATTCTCACTCTTGGCCTCCTCCCCAACCCGACCCGGTGAACTCGGATTCGACTCACTCCACTCACCTGCCCTGTCCTGGATGATGGTTTCTCCACCAAACCGAACCATTTTCACCCCAGAATCGCCTTCAGGCTCAACTGGGAACACAGGGTCGAGAACAAACTCATCCTCATTGAAATTCCACCCACTAATCCTTCTGTGCTTAGCCCTCTGCCTCGCTGAGCTACCTTCATCATCTTCCTCTTCATCCTCACCATGCTCAGCATTAATACCCTTCTCCTTCATCAGCCCACCCAAACCCTGGGTTTTCTTGAACCTTTCCTCAACGCTGGGCAAACCCAGAAGCACATTCTTCACCAGAAAATCCAAGCCCTTGTAATTCTTGAAAAACGAGTGCCTCAGCAACCTCTCCGCAGTGGGCCTCTTGTTCGGGTCTTGATCAAGACAACAACCCACCAAGTCCTTAAAGGCCTTAGAGAACTTCTTGCTCTTGTAATTCTTGTCCTGATGATTTTCATAATCCGAAAAGTGGAACCTCTTCATGATCTTCAAAAGCAGAGACTTTGAAGGAGGCAAGTTAGACAGAGGAGGCCCCCCATGAGCCAATTCCAGAGCTGTGATACCAAAAGACCATACATCCGCCTTGCATCCGTAGCCGTTGTGCGAGTGTAACACCTCCGGCGCTATCCAATACGGCGTCCCAGCAACATCGTTTAACCGAATCGAAGACTCTCCACTCAAATTGGCCTCAGAAACAGATGCAGAAACCCCAAAGTCTGCAACTTTAACCGACCCATTGAAGGCAATCAAGATATTACCCGCCTTGATGTCTCTGTGAAGGTGCCCTTGGTCATGAAGATACCACATGGCGTTCAGTGTCTCCTTGAGGAGGACGGCAATGCAGGGCTCAGGTAGGCCGTCGGGGAAAGCAGAGGAGATTATGGATTGGAGAGACCCGGCGGACATGAACGGCATGACGACCCAAAGATGACGGTCCACAGTGAAAGAACAATAGGCACTGAGGATATTGGGGTGTGAAAGAAGAGAGAGCGTCTTGGTTTCACTTAGAATGTTGTCGAAATCGGCCCGGGATTGATCGAGATCGATGGACTTGATTGCCACGATTGTGTTGTTCATCGGCAAACAGATGGCTTTGTAAACAACAGCGCTGACGCCGAAGCCAATTTCATCGAGGATTTGGTACGCAGTTGAGTCCAATGGGAATTGGACTTTCTTGGGTTCAGGGTTTTCTTGGTGAGAAGAAGAAGTCGACATTGGAGAAGCAAAAAAAGCAGAGATCTTGATGAACTGAATTGGGTTTTTCTGAATTCTGGGAAGTGGGTTTTGTTGGAGGAGATTGATGGGTTTTGAAGAGAAAAAGAAAAATAGGGGTTTAAGCAGAAATCTTGTGGAAGGTTGATGAAGCGGTGAGTGTGGCTTTTAGCCTTTTAACATTCAAGAGTTGGGGGCTGAAAGCGAAGTTATTGCATGTAATTAGTTAGGTTGGTTAAGATAATACAGTTATCTTTGATACTTGGAAGAATCTTTGATCGTTTGTGAGGGTTTCTTTGTAATTGGAATTAGTTAGGTTGGTTAAGATAATACAGTTATTTGCCATGTCAGCATTTTCTTGGGAAGGAAGTCTTTTAACAATTTTTAATCCTATTATATAAGTTTTTATTTTTAAAGTTCTATTTTTACGTCTCTAAATAATTGGCACTCAACATGAGAGAGAGGTCGAGAAGTATTATGGGCATGGTCATGGAGAGGCATCCTATAATTAGGGTTTAGGGTAGTCTTGCAGATTAATGGTAGCAAGTTCGAACCTTTATGACATTATAGTAGTGTGTGTGAGAAATCCACCATCTCATGTAGTTTAGACTATCGCTTATATTAGAAAAAGAAAAGAAAATAACCGGTCGGCTATACGTATTTCTATACTACTGCAAGGATATAGCCGCGCGGCTATACCTGTTCGGCTATACTTATTCTGACACGTGGATACCGATGCCTAATCTCAAGGCGAGTCCTTCTTTATATAAATAGTATAGCCACGCGGCTATACCCGGTTTTTAATTTTTTTAATAAAGTAGAGCCGCCCGGCTATACTCGGTTTTTTCTTATTTTTGCCCAACTTAGCACCCCAATAATTCGAACACGGTTATTGTCTCTCTATAAATGAGTGTTGGATTTGTTTTCAAATCCCATAACATTTCCTGATATAATTGAAGTTCAAAACTTATAGAAAGAATGTTACTTTATAACAATCAAAGAGCTTGGAAAATCTTCGTCCAAAAAAACAAAAAAGAACTTAGAAAATCTGAGAACTTTTCATTCTTACTGATTGAAAGGATGTTTCATAAAACCGAAGCTCTACCACCAATTCCAGAAATCCAGTTAAACTTGAGGCAACAAATATTAACAATCAAACATTAGGTTCATGACCAACAGATCAAAAAGCATAAAACCCCTTTTTTTTTTTCCTTGCTTGCTTCTGCACTGCCATTGCAGCAACAAAAACAGCATACCTAATATGTGCATCCATCTTGGTAACTGCAAAATATCTAACATCAACAAAAACAACAAGAACACAACTATATTGGGTAAGGAACAAAAACATAGTTAATTAATAACGTCAGTGAGATCAGATACAATCTGTCAAATCAAAAGGAATTAGATCTACTTCGTTGCTCATAGAAGAAACGCACTGTCTTCCATGTACATGTTAAACGAAAGAGATTGAACGGGTCCAGTACATCTCTTTATACAAAGAAACACGGCAGAGAGGAGAGAGAGAGAGAGATAGAGTCAGAAAGAATCTTCTGTTCTTTTCTCGGCCGTGATTTCATTGTATAAAAAAATGGAATGAACCCTTTGATTGATTGATTGATTTTGAGCCTTCAAATACCCTATTCCATTTGAAGGCAAAAGATGAAGGTACCGCCGCTGTGAGCTGAAGATGAGTGTACGGCTCTGTCTATCTTTGGCTAGGGCTAAGGCACGGGTGATGAATGATGATGTTATGTTGATATTTATAGGCACAATGATGCACCACGTGTCTCTCTCTCTCTTTCTCTCTCTGTGTGCCTGCGTACTCTCCACGGAAATCAACAGTGAAAAGAAAAACCCTAGTCAAAGTCAAATACCTTTATATGGTTTAAAAAGCTATTGGGCCTTTTCGACCAAAAAAAAAAAACCTTTTGGACCTTCGGGTGCTCAATGGTTATTTTTACAATTGGCAAACATCAGTTTTGGTCCTTATAGTTTGTCGAATTTTCACTTTTGTTCATGTGATTTTAATTCTAACAATCAAACTCTTATAGATATCTAGCAAGTCCAAATTTCCGTCCAAATTTCCATTCACTTCTGCGAAAAGCATGCATCGCTGACATGAAGAGGTATTGTGGACAAAATTAGAAGGGAATTTAATAGAATTTGTAACGTGTCCTTGAATTACGAGGGATTTAAAATAGAGACAAAATTTACGTAAGTGAAACTACAAGAACCAAATTGGTAAACTACATGAACCAAAAATGACTTTCTAGTTTTACCTTTATAATTTTACCCATTTACCAAATATAGCAAATTAATTGGAAAAAATGCAAAAACAAAACAATTCCGAGCCAATTTGGATCCAATAAAATTTCTCTAAAATATTTTATGAGGATGAATTACAATAAGGCAGAAGTATACCTATGGCCCAAATGGCTACAAGTACTTTACAAGTGTTCAGGTGAAAAACTCCAAGTAACCTTGTCATCCCATACTCTCTATATCTACAATAACGCAAAAAAAAAAAAAAAATGGTTTTAGGATTCGTGAAGTTGTTTTGTCCAGTCAAAAGACGCCCAATCTTGATCAAAGCTCTTAACTGCTTGCTTTTGTGCCTCCACTGTCTCGTATCTTCGGCGCCGGTACATGTCTTCCTCAGGCAATTGTAGCATGCCTCTGATAACATTCAGCCCAAGATTGCTATTGAACTGTGTTTCATCATCAATCACATGGACAAACCCCTTATTTAAACCAAACTCGACATGGAAATAAGGAAAGTGCTCCGGAATTGAGCCCCGTAATCCCTTCACGCTTGTGTCGATAAGTTTTTTTGCATTGTGTTGGCTCCACTCATCTTCAGCTTCATCAATTGCCTGAGATTATTTTTTTTCAAAGGTGCAGAAAAATTCAAGTCAGAATGTGAATTCAACAACATAGACTAAAATGTATATAACATTTTAGTCTGTGTGTATCATGTATGACAAAATCTATAAGCTGGACATGCACACGTCTATGTATCTAAATTTACCATGACAGATTTTTTGATAGAGAATAATGTCACTTGATTCTTAATATTCAAGAAAATAAGCGAATAAATCATACAAGTTTTCCAGAAAAATAAGTAAAAGCATTTCAAAACGAGCAGCAGAAATCAATGCATTTTAAAGAAAAATAAGAACATATCCTTACCTTTTTAAAATACAGAGGAGCTTCCTTCGCAATTTCATGGGGCAAAGGAATGCACTCAACTATACAGTGACGGCGTTGTTGAGCCAACCCTATCACAGTTTCAAGAAACACTACTTCCTTCTCTTGCTTTGCAAACATCATAATCAGGCATTTCTTGAAATTTCGAATTTCTTGCCACACTTCGTCATCAACAGCTCTTGTGGATGGCACATGCTGTGGAGAATTATATAGATCGGAATCAAATACATAATAACAAAGCATTTAAAATATTAGAGAAAGAGTGAACTAAGATTGCATCCCCTAGTAATCAAATCAACTTAGATGTTTCACATAAATCTGAAAAAGGTTCACCATCCTTTCCAAAGAATATAGACAAATCCAGTACAAAGTTAAAATATAAACATCCCTAGGGTCTCTACTTTTGAGAAATGACACCCGCTCACAATTTTATAAACAGCCAGTTCAAAGTTATAATCCAGTACTAATTAAGCTCACCTGCATCGGTAAAATGCAACAATGACCAGGTGCAACAGGCTGCTGCTTTGGCAACATCAAATATGAGAAATTTGCAATTGCCACAACAAGATGTGCCGGCCTGCTTGGATTCTCAAAGCAAAAGAGGCAACGCTCTTGCTGAGTGGAGAAACGATTTGCAAAACTGTTCTTCTGGGTGACCTTATGATCATCACTGCCCCGTTTCTTCCTAGACTTTCTGCTTGGACCATCATCATCATAGTCATATTCATCATCTGCCTGGCCAGATATACTGTATTTTTTGTTCTGCATTATCCTTTGAGCTAGATGCATATCAGCATCATCCTCCTTTTTCTTCTGCCGAAGGGACACATCCTGCTTAACATATCTAGATAAAAGGCTATCTGATTAGTGATCAGAACAAAAATTCCAACCAATAATTACAATTACTAGTATATGTGAAAAATAAACAAATCACTGAAATGGTAAAGTGCACAGGAAAAAACAAACAAGAACAATCCTTTCCAGGAACTGCAAAGCAAACCTCTAAGAGTTGGCCCATGTTTTATGATGTTTTATGTCACAAATGCTACATTGCACCAGTTCCTTTTAATGATCCTTAAAATTGTAGTTTGTTTACAGAAATGATAAAGCACACTGGAATAGAACAAGAAATGAAGACTCCTTTTCAGGGACTGCAAAAAGAACCGAAAGAGTTGTTCCATGTTCACTGTTAGAAATACTTACTTTGCTCCACTGTTCCTTTTTATAACTTAATGAATTCTTACACAACTGCACCTTATTTACGGCACAAGAGCATTAGAATAAACAAATAAAAGGCAAAAAGAATCAAGAATAAAATTATTGAACATTACCTGCTTGTGCTCCTTTCATTTTGTGGTCTAATTGAATTATCTCCATCAGCCTGCTTTGCCTTTATGTTTTCTACTTCTTTCTATTAACGAAAAAAAAAAAAGTCAGTTAATAACTGAAAAAACAAAGGAAGAAAATAAAAGATCATGACCCCATAAATGATTATTGTCCACATCCTATGAGTTTGTTAGAGAAGTGCGTTAACATAAATAATCGTAAGAAAAGTATGAATTATCCCAAAACAGGTAAATATAACTATCTCTTTCTTTACAAATTAATTTGATGCATACAAAAGCAGCAGGGGTGCAATCCAAGCACATCAATGATGTAAGGATTTTGAAAAGTTGAAGAAGGAACCAGTGAACAAAGGGAAGCAAAACTAAGAACCTAAATAGCCTCAACTGCAGAAGGGTCAAATCCACTGCATCAGAAGTTGGAAGGCTTCTATCCTAAGTTGCTCCAGAAACTGGGTGCAAACAGACTTTAATCAAATTTTAATTGTTGCTCATGACAGAGTATGGTTAATACAACCTCCTAAAATATTAGCTTTATATAACTGCACTGCATCAGAAGTTGGAAGGCTTCTATCCTAAGTTGCTCAAGAAACTGGGGTGTAAATAGACTTCAATCAAATTTTAATTGTTGCTCATGACAGAGTATGGTTAATACAACCTACTAAAATATTAGCTATAAGATATAAAGCCAAATCACATGATATATCCCTCCATCAAGAGAGGGAGAGAGAGTAATTGCCATGTTTCTTACCAGAAGTTCCTCAGCTTCTTCATGCTTTCCTTTCAAACGAAGTTGAAAAGCCTTAGCTGCCAACTGGTTCGCACTCAGTTCACCCTTAAATGCAGCACTAACTTCACTAGGTTTGCTAGTGTCTGCTACATTTTCGTAAACAGAACTACTAAAATCATCAGTCCACTTACCAAGAACCTCAGACATGAAGCTTCCATCGTTGGAAAACGTATTTAAGCTAGACACTGCCTCCGCTATAAGACCAGAGTCCTTAGTAGAAACATCTCGACTCTTTTGCTTTTTCCAGGATAACGAATCTCGAACTTTAGGCTCCCTCATTTTAGGATGTCCGAGAGATACATCCTTCAGGTAGTGCCGACTAGTGTCCTAGTAACCACATCCAACTAACATGTCAGAAAAATGAAAAAAATTATTTTTTAACTAAAAAACAATGCCGATAAATTTCAGTTCAATTTCACAGTTAAGCTTTTTTTTTTTTTTTTTTAAATAGAGAGCCCCCATATACCTTTTTACTATCCATGTCACTTTGATTGTTGGAACTTACTTGGTTATCCTCACTCAGCCCTTTCTTTCTACTTTTTATGGCATGCAGATGAGCACGAGATTGGGCAGCTTTATTAGATGCCGCAGAGACTGTTAGTTGACCAAGAGAGCCCCAACGCTCCCCAACAACCTGTATAATTCCAATGCATTAAAAAAGACAAGATTCAGACCCCCAAAAAAAAAAAAAACGAAACAAGGTAGGCAGTGAACTTGCGATGCTTGCTAAGACCTAGAAAGCTAAGGTAGCATACCTCCTGGAGCCTTCGTCCTTCTCGAGTTGCTTGCTCTTTCGCACGCTTCAGTGCTTTAAGTCTCCAACTTGCACCTCCATCCCCAACAACAGAGGAAGACAAAAGTTGGTCCGCACCAGCTTTCGGTTCATCTGTATCTTCTGGATAACCACTTCCATCATCCTTGAAATACGGATTTAATTCCCTGGGATTGACCTTCTTTATCTAACAGACAGGGAAGATAAAGTGCAGTTAGTAAACAACCATATAATTGTAAGAAAATGAAAGGCAGGGAAGCATAATATTGGACCCAAAAAAAAATCCCAAGTGATGCAATTTAAGCCACCATTGGAGCACAAGCTAGAAGGGAAACATATTATATGCTGGCATCACTAGAATCCAGAATAACACAACTCCACAAAAACAATTTCATAAACAAAACCTTTCACAGCAACCAAAATGAGCAGCTAAAGATTTAGTTTCTCTCTTCTAAAACAAGAATAAGGTCACTTGTTCTTTTTGGGGGGCGCCCGGGGGGGGGTGGGTTGGGTGGGGTGGGTGGTAAATTTCACTAATCTCTGAGTTTTAACCCATGTCTCACCTTAGTCCTTGAACTGTATAACATGTGACACTTAACCTCCTAAACTAACAATCTTCTGTTTAGTTAGTCCAAATAATAAGTTCTGTTTAAATTTCTTAACAAAAGTGATCATGTCAGTGGCACATGACCACTTTGTTAAGGACAACAGTCATGGCTGATCTGCACCCAATTAATGGGGTTACTCAACCTTTTCCTCTGCCATCTCATTGCTGACCACTACCAACCAAACAAACAGGACTATGTTGGCTAAATAATAGAAACTTAGCAGCCCATTTGTAACACTACTACAACTATAAAGGTTAGATGCATGATTTACAAGGTGAAAGCGTACCTCCTCAACCAGAGTTTCCTTTGGTTGCTCCTCAACAATCACTGTAGGTGTTCTATCTGTTTTTCCTTCAGGTCTAAGCATCCACTCTAAGCCAATTTCCTTCCTTGCAATTTCTCCTTCTTTCGAAGGACTAGTTCCTCTACCACCATCTATATGAAGGAATGGAGCATGAATGTGATCAACATCATATCATTAGATTTAAAAAAACCTTTTAGAAAAATCGCATAGATGACCTACCAGAGAATTCTTCATCCTCAAGGCTTCCGTGACTCCTATTTTTACTCTTTTTCTTTCCGTATTTTCTACTACCTTTCTTGCGCCTTTCTTTCCTATCAGAATAACTATCACTGTCTTCCCCATCAGAAGGAGAAGAAGAATGATCTTCTGATATATATGCTTTTTTACCACTACTCGATCTCTTCTTTGACCTACAGCTGACCTCATCCTTGGACAGATCCTCACCACTTCTCTTTCCTTTTCTCTTACTCTGACTCTTTCTTCTATCACAATCAGAATTTCCCTCACTTTCATTGCCTGAAGAATATGACGATGATGAATAATCATCAGACGAATACCACTTTTTTCTAGACCCCTTCTTTATTCTCTTAAGATCTTCACCATCTGAACTACTATATCGAGAACTCCTCTTTCCCTTCCTAGGCTTATCATCATGACTACCTGACCTCTTCTTCTGTTTCTGTTTCTGTTTTGCAGGAGTACTGGAATTCTCATCCTGTTACCAATAGCAAAAACTATTAATCTACTCTTTAGAAAGAACAAATAAGAAAACAAAACAAAAGAAGGATAGACTCTACTTTATCAATCTGGTCTCGAGGTATGAACTTCACTCCAGCAAGCATTGTTGTTTCTAATTGCCAAGAATTTGGACAAGCTACGTACAGTCAAACAACAATGTCCTGCAGACAAACACAAAAAGAATAGCAAGATCTGTTACTTTCCAAAGATGAAGCACGATAATGTCATACTATAAATTAATGGTTTACATGGTGGGGTTCTGATGTTAAATGGAAAATTATACAATCCATTGTACTCAGTAAGAAAGGTCTAATGATACTGAACCCTTTTTAAGAAGGAAAAAGTTTCGATAAGAGCTGAAATATTGCTGCTGAACAGCATTAAACTTTGATAAAAGATGTAATTTGGATTGTTGGAAGAACTGATCACTGTAGATAAATAGTAGCAACTAGAGCTGTGAATAAAATGCCTTTCTAATCTTCCTATCAGCCATGGATTGTTTCCACAGACTCAAAGCTGTGTATATATTACACACAAAACAGTTACTTCCTTTACTTTCAAGTCATATTGACTCACATCATTAATGCTTATTACTCTTCCTTACTTGCACCATTGCATTGCAAAAAACTTCAACAGGCAACTAGAATCAACTTACCGCGAGTGAAACAGAAGAGCAAACTAAAAACAAAGGGCGTATATTTAAATAGAAGAATCCAGACCAAGTTGGAAATTGAAGTTCTTGTTCTCGTTGGTGGCCGAGAAAGCAACGGATTCAAATATCAGCAGAATTCAATTGAGGCATGCGTTGAGAAAAACGAAGAGGGGTTGATGCAAGCTGAAGAAAAAAGGCAAAAACAGAGGAAGGGTACTAAAAACCGATCAATGAAAAATGAGAAACACCCAAATTTCTGTTATTGAAACCTAGCATTTCAAGTTAAGCAAGCATACAAATTCTTGAAAAATTAGAGAATGAAATTACCAGCAGCGGCGTGCTTTGTGGCTATGGTGGCAGCCTCATTTGACGGCGTTCGAACGTTTGCTTTATGGCGGTGATGAGAGGTTGGCACAGAGTCAACAGTTGGGCACGGAGAGAATGATGAGCTTCTATATCTTTCTCAGCAGAAATTATCAACCCAAATTCAGCAAAAGAGTGAGCTGTTTCTGAAGAACCCAAATCAAAAATCAAGAGAAAGCAAAAGCCAGTTCTCACTAGTGATGATTTGGATTTGGTAAGAAGGATGATGGACGCGTCGGCCCTGCGCTAGCGCTACGCTTGAGAAATCAAAACTGAGAGGAAACCCCAAAAAAATAATAAAAAACCCGAGAGAGAGAGAGAGAGAGAGAGGAAAGTTTTGACTGAGAAGGTGTTTGGGCCTCACGTGCTAGGCTTGCATGCACAGGCCTTTTGCCTATATAAGAACACAACTTTTCCTCCTTTTTTTTAATTAATTTTTTTTTTTTTTTTTTATGTATAGAAGTTGATACTTTATTCAAAGTAAATTTAGGTTTTAGCCTAAAAAAATTTTTCACTTTTAGAAAAATTCAAAACTTTTTCAAAAAAGACAGAAAAACTTCTCAACTTTCAAACCAAAGACATGTAAATGTAAAGAATTCCTTAGGAAATCAAAAAATAAATAAGGACAATTTTGTCAATTTTGGCTTCTTTTAAAAAATTTCTTTCTCCTTTGACTTTTTCCAAATTTTATTCATTGAGGATGAATATAAGAGTTTTTTTTTTTTTCTTCCCCCAAAGAAAGGCTATGGGGAAACTCACATATACCATAGAGACTCGAACCCACGACCACACTTGGAGTACAACAAATATATGGACTAATCCAACTAACACCCCATTAAATATAAGAGATTTAGAAGCAAGTACATTTAGCTAGTCACTGGGGTCTATCCTTAATTCAAACACTAAAATTGAAATTTTTGTTGCCTGATTACTTTCACAATACGCATGCTTAGCTATAGCGACTTTGTTTTGTATTTTTCAATTAAATTATTTTGATGAAATTCTCAATTCTATGTAGTATATAAACAAGCCAACGACAATTATGATTCAAACAAACAATTACACAATTCATTTATGTCCTAAAATTCTAACAATTGTTTTTGCTTCTCATGTTCCTCTTCCTTGTGGAACTTCCAAACCGAAGCCATAATGCCATTAGAGGTTGAGCATTTAGGCTTTTCCCTTTGGATCTGCAATATCAGTACACAGCACTTGTTAAAACTTAAAAGCAAACATACACTAAAAAATGTAGAAAAAAACATATGTGATTTTACTCTTTGCTTAGAGTTGCTCTTGTGGATCTTCACTGTCTTCAACTCATCTGGTCTGTTCTTTAAGTATTCCTTCAACTGCTCCTCAGTCATGGCATCTATCATGTTGGTCTGTCAAAATGAGATGAAAAAAAATGCATATGTTAAGTCTTTTAATGTCACAGATTGTGTTTTACCAATGTAACATCTCTCAACGCCTTTGACCGTGCATTGGTTTCACAGTGTAAGAATCAACGTGGTCAATAGTCCAAATGATTTATGACATGCTCAAGTGATCTATAATATGTATACAGAAGAAAAACTAGACAATAGAAAATGAATGAAATATAGTACCCATGTTTTCAGATCCTCTATTTGTTTTTCCAGGACCTCAGCCTCCTTGTCTGCAAGGGTTTTTCTCTCCTCCCATGAAATAACTCTAGGCTCTATTGTTGTCTTTGGTTTCTTCGTTCCTTCCCTCGTTGTAGACATTGTTTTCTTCTGATTTCACATAACCAGCAATTTTGGAGATTGAATCAAAGAACTGAAGTAAACCTGCAATGAAATCAATACAAATAATGAACATGTATTTATAGGAAACTAAAAGTAACGGCTGACTTAGATAATGGAAAAGTATATATGATGGTAATACATTAAAGCTAGACAGTTACATACCTTTCGAAGAAAGAAAAAAAAAAGCTAGACAGTTGCATGATGAAATACGTTAAAGAGAAACAAGAGCTCTTTCATATGCTGCCAAAGATTTCAACTTTTTTTCTGCTGCAAAGAATGCATTTCGAAGAACCAACACCCCGTGCTCTCTTTCCTCTCAAGTTTTCAAAGGGTTGCTTACCCATTACATTTAATATTGTAATTCAGAGTTTTCTTCGAGAAAATAAGGTTCGCAAAGCGATAGAGCTTGTTTAAGTAATGCGTAAGAGGGATTTAGCACCTAATTATGCAATCATTTCAATGTTACTCGAAGTTCTTTGTAGGATGCACAATGCGATGGAGCTCTTGAATCACTTCCCGATTTTCTTTGAGATGAATCGCTACGTATTCATGCTCATACCCATACCGTGCAACACAAGAAAGTATTGTAGTATATTGTAGTATTCTTCAATTCAATGATATAAGATTCAACAGTGTACAATGTAGTGGCTATGTTTGCCTTTTCCAGTTGCTAATATTGATGCAAATTAGCAACCGGGAGTTAAACTGAACTTATATAAAACTTGGAACAGCTCACAGCTAGGGAGAAGAAAAAAAACATCTTCTAGATGCCCATCTTCATTTCATGACAGAAGTTACAAAAGTTTGTATGCCTCTAAAAACCTCAACACTTCAAAAAAAAAAAAAAAAATCTACAACAAGATACAAAATAGACATGTAGAAACAAAAGTAAGCAAAGATCCTAGGAGCGGGTATTTGCATAAACATGCTGAGATTTAGAATAGAAAAGTGGGACACTAATTGTCCGCTGCCCTCTTTCGACCCCGACCTCGAGACCTAGTCCTCGGAACATCCTTGGAGGTAACTGGAAGATCTTTCAAAGATTCATCCTCACTTTTCTCATCAATGCTGACAAAAGGTTCAGTTTGGTCTGAACTCGCTTCCTCTTCTTCTGGCAGTTTTCCAGCAATTTCTTGTTTTGAAATCTTATCTCGAAGCTCTCTTAGTTTAGCTTTTTTTGAATTCAAGACCCCAAGAAACTAGAAGAAGTTAAGGAAAATTCAGCCAAGACATTCAAGAAAAAGAATTACTTGCACAAAGATAATTCTCAATTAAATGATCGAGTTGGATGAAAACAATCAAGTCAATCAAATGCCTAATACTCATTTCGAATGATCATGCTGATTAGTTCAAAACTAAAGAATATCTGAAAAACGAAGACATCAAAAATTTGACTCCAAACCATTGCAGGTCATTCTTCATATGAAAAACCAACTCTCACAAGGGTATATCATCTGCGGAACACCACACTCTAGAGTGCAATGATTGTCAATTGTATTATATGGCAAAAGAAGTTTGAAGCTCCATTTACAAAATAAAAAAAAACATTTTGAGAACACAAAGATAAAAAACAATATCGATGAGTAGATCATAGAGGTATATTATGGTGCACCTTTGCATAAATAGCGGATTCAAATTCTATCTTCTCATTGGTAAGCTTCTCACTCTGTGCTAGACACTTCTCAGCTTCCACTTTCAATCTCTCAAATGATTGAGTTTTTCTCACAACTTCTTCCTATACATACACACATTCATATACTAACATGAATTAGACAAGCAACCAAATTAGACAATCCAAAGCAACAATTTGGAAGCCTAAAAAAATCAGTCTAATGCAACATCGGCTTCTCCATAAACCCAATGCATCAGGACCAGGTGTAAGTAACATCAAATGGACACAACATCATAGGCATTTATATGAAAAAGTTGACCCAACTGCATTCCTTCAGAAACACAAAATTCTTCCAGAACATAAACCACAACTTATCTTTGATTACCAAATTTCAAAAATTCAAAGAGGGAGTTCATATTGGGTAGATTCCAACAAAATATACATAGAGTATAGAGCACTTGAAAGTCATATCATTCATGTTCATAAAACACACTGCTTCAGTACATAAAAAAAAAAAAATTACAAAAAGGAGGAAATTTACACTTAGCCCAACATTTGCATCCATGAGAAAATCCAATACTGCTGCTGTGGTTTGCTTACTATTAGGCGATGGCTGACATTTCCACCGCCATTCTAGCTTGGTCCCTTCCTTCTCAAAAGTCCATGACAACTGCACAAACAACAATTACACAATCACACACACAAATACACTATAAACACAATTTTCCCCAAAATAAAATCCCTAATTTTAATTACTCTTTTGTGGCCGTCGCCGGCATCGGCGAAGCCGTAGGCGGAGTCTGGGTGCTGAAACCCTAGGTAGCGCTCGGCCAACGCCACGTACTCCGAGACCGGCTGATCCCACTGAGCCGCTCGGTCTCTCACTTGTTCTTCCGACGCGTGGCAGATCCAAGCGTTGAGGCCGTCGGTGATGGAGAGGTCGAAGCGGGACTCGAACCACGTGCCCTTAACGTAGATGGGTTGTTGAGCTTCTTTGAGTTGGAGCTTTAAGCACGTGTGCTTGGGGCTCGGGGTCTCCATTGTTGCAGGCTGAAAGCTTTCTCTACACGCTCGGTAAAGGAGAAACCTTGATTTTGGGTTTTGGGTCTTCGACTCTTCGACTCTTCCCGCCTTCTTTTGATCATATGGATTAACCGATTAAAGTCGGCACCTTTTTTTCTCTCTCTTTCTTCCAAAAGTATCAAGCTTTTTTATTTTCGAACTGCAAGTGAGGGTCTTTTTTTATAGAGTTACAAATGCAAAAATAAGTTAAGTCAGTTAATTAGGATAATTTAGAGTATTTAAACCATCCTTATATGAAATTTTTTCTTAAAAGTCATTAAACATTAGATAACACATGATTGTATTCATAGGTTTAGATGAAATAATCTTTGTCAGAAAGAAAAAGAGAAATATAAATTGGATCAAAGAACTGAACTTTCTTATCACCAATCTCGTAAAACCTTTTGAGAGTATTTGTGATAAATTTGTACATAAAAAAAACCATAAAGCAAATGAGATTAAAAAGAAGGGTCTTTCGCATAGGTTCATGATAACTTTACATTTTATAGAAAAATCCTTCAAGTTCAATATTTCAGTAAAATATCATGATGTACTTTTAAGTGTAAAAATTATGATGCATTGAGAACCAAAATAAGTAGCTAGTTGAAGATTTGTCAATTTTTTTTTAACTTTCTCTATAAAAAAAAAAATCATAAAGCAATATGACCACAAAATGACATGGTCAGTGTCACTAACCATACACAAAACAAGACAAAAGCAGTGACAGATTGGCATCGACGGATGAATAATCACACAAGGGCATCATAGGCAGCCGTGCGGTACAACCCCATCTTAAAATTATAACTAGTTTCACCAATCAATCAACCAAAGCCCATCCAGAAAATCATGTCTCTGAAATTCTCTCACTCAGCAATTATTGTGCTCTTTCTCTGCTCCTTCACTACAATCTTAGCTCATGAAGATGAAGACCCAACAATCAAAACAATGGAGGATTTCTCTGGCTACCCTATTCACGAGCCACACTTGAGCTTTCAGAACACTGTCTCTTCACTATCCGTTGACACTCGAAGTTTGCAGAAACAGGTACTTAATCAAATGTGACGAATATTACAATTTCTTGATTGGCTTTTACCAACTTGGTCACTTTGGCTTATTGGGTTTTATAAAGTGTCTCATAAATAAAGCTGTTTGAGAAACTTGGGTATGTTCATTTGTTCATATCTGAGCTAATTTTGTGAATATTTGGTTTTTAGATTGATGAACTTTCAACTTTCTCGGATACACCTGCCCCATCAGTTACCAGGATCTTGTACTCTGACAAGGATGTATTGGCTCGTAGGTATGTATGTCATTATATCAGTATCTATCAATCAACTAAGCTTAAATTTTAGCCAATCCATTCAGATTTCTTACTAAATTTTGCTTGATTGTAGAATATCAGCATTCTTTACCATTTATGTTGTCTGTATAGATTGACGAGCAATAGGCTACTTGCATTTTGCATCTCAATGGTGTGTTATGTATCTTATATGTTGCAGTTGGAGTAAGTGTAAGAATTTTATTTATAGTTTTTTTTTTCCGTGATAAAAACAAATCCAAACGTTGAGCATAATAGCGGATAATGACAGGATGAGAACTCTGGTAATGCATACAAATATTGAGATTTAACCTTTGCTATGTGTCTAATTTTGTTTTCTTTGGGTAATGTTTAACTGCAGATTCATCAAAAACTTGATGGGACTCTCTGGTCTCTCTGTTAGAGAGGATGCTATTGGTAACATATTTGGTCGGTGGTGAGTGTGCTATGCCCCAATCTTGTAACTTTTATTTGTATTCAATTCTGTCATTTTAACATTGTACGGTTATAAACTTGGGGTTTCAATTAAATTCTGGAAAACCCTGATTCCCAACTTCTTTGGGTGTGGTAGTTTGGTACTTATCCGTTTTTGTCCTCCTTCGTCCTTGTAGCCCAGAGATGGGCCTTGTTTAGTTTGGTTACATTGTTCCTTATATAACACTTTCATTTTGTTGACCATGTTTTTGTCTTGCTTTCCTATATGCAGGGAAGGCTATAACCCAGATCTTTCTGCAGTTGGAACTGGCTCTCACATTGATGCCATTCCATACTCCGGAAAGTATGATGGGGTTGTGGGTGTTCTAGGTGCTATAGAAGCCATCAACGTACTAAAAAGGTTTGCACCTTTCATGAGTCCTGGTTGACGCTAATATGCACCTAGGTATTAAAAAATTTGAAAGTCTGAACATAAAATTGCCATCTTAATTTATTTGGGCGAGCCTGGAGCCTTAGCATGCTTGATTTGGCTCCACGAGATGTTCTCCCTGTAATGTATCCCTTTAGCATTTCTATTAGCAATTAAGTTTTAAATTCGTGGGTGATCTAATTTTGTATATTTTTTAGCTAAGAGGCTTATAATTAACTCTCTTCTGGTAGTATAAGTTAACCACATAGATGCAGGGTTGAACTACTCAGATGGCCATCTGCTTTCAAACCAGAAGTAGGATAAGTCTGGACCCAAGGGGAGTTGATCTCAACACACTCATCTATAGATGATTCAGCAAGAGATTGGAAACATTTGTTGTAGTTGAATAGTATCATACCCTTTCATCCAAATATACCCCGAAAGTGTATAATACCGTTGGGTTTACAGCAACATGTTCCATGGTATCTTGATTTTCATTTATCATCTTATAAGTTGAATTATTGTTTGAGGAACTTAATGATGCAAAAAATCATAATCAATTTAAATCATTTGCAGTCTCTGGAAAGGGGGACAAGGATGAAGCACCAAACATGTCTATCCTACATAAAATACTAATAAAATACTAATTAAATCAGAATATGGAGTAGATTGTAACATTGTGGAAGTATTGGTAATGGAAAATATCCTTATCAGAAAGTACAATTTCAAATTTTGTATGTGGTTTTCCTAAGGTGAAATGTAGTTCCAACTCTCTGGTTATGCAACTGGCTGTTTGGCAGGTCTGGGTTCAAACCTAAACGATCACTGGAAGTTATCTTGTTCACCTCAGAAGAGCCGACACGCTTTGGAATCAGCTGTCTGGGAAGGTTAGGACCGCTTACAGTTTAACTCACAAGAAGCCATACTGATGTTTCAGTTAATTTTCTGCTCAAAACCTTTTATCCACTTTATGTTCTAATTTTTAAATTTTGGCTTGACTCCAACAATGAGGTGTATTGATTTAGTAAATCCATTCTACCTTTTCCCTATATCTAATTAAAATATTGTGCAGCCGCCTAATGGCGGGGAGTAAGACACTTGCTAACACTCTGAAGACAACAGTTGATGGTCAAAATATATCTTTCTTTGATGCTGCACAATCTGCTGGTTACACCAAAGATGAAGGGGACTTATCCAGTGTGTTCCTGGAAAAAGGAAGCTACTCTGCTTTTGTGGAATTGCATATTGAGCAGGGCCCTATTTTGGAGGATGAAGGTAGGCCTTTTTTGACATATACGTTCCTGACATTAGGCATAATATCTTATACCGATCAACCGTGTGTTTTTTGGTCCAGGTATATCAGTTGGCATCATAACAGCCATTGCAGCCCCAGCAAGCATAAAAGTGGATTTTGAAGGCAATGGAGGCCATGCGGGTGCTGTCCTAATGCCAAATAGGTGAATTATTTTTCAGGCTGTAAAAAGAGGACTATATCAACTGGTGTACTTTCCATGTTGAAGAGGTCCAGGATTATATGCAACTGGCCCCCGCCCCCACCCGCCCAGTGTTCATGATATTTCCCCAATAGTTTTTGAAAAAGGACTCGTCCTGCTAAACTAATTATTTTTTTGGTTAAAATCAGAGTGAGTTATGAATCTGTATAATATTTCCTTTTATTACTGACATTGCATTACGAATAAAAGTTCTACTGCAGTTTCCTCGCCTGAGGTTTTCAATTTTGCTAATCATTCTAAATTTTTCCTTCGATTTATTTTGGTTCTGTGCAATTTCGACATCTTAGTTTTTTTTCCCTTTTCTCATTTCAAGCCCCTTCCAGGAATTACTGTGACTGCAGATGCGCATCAGTAGTATTATATTTCCTAATGTCAAATATGAGCTATCTCGAATGCGGTCATCCTTACCAGTTTCTTGTTATACTTGTTCCATTGAACATGAAGCATAACTGTTTCATACATCATTTGTACCAGAAATGATGCTGGACTGGCAGCTGCAGAATTAGCGCTAGCTGTTGAGAGACATGTATTAGAATCTGGATCTATTGATACTGTTGGTACAGTTGGTAAGTTGTGTTTCCTTCACACCTAAATGTAGGACAATGGCTTAATTCTTTGACTTTCTTCAATATTTTGTTGAACTGTTTTAGCGCTCGTGTTGGCTATTGTTGTTAATAATTCCTTTTGACAAGGTATTCTGGAGCTACATCCTGGAGCCATCAACAGCATCCCTAGCAAATCACATCTGGAAATTGGTATGGTTTGTGGGATTACCTTTTCAAGTACAACATACAATTTATAGTACCAAGTTGGTTTTTCCTTATAGTACTTTGTGGTTGTTAAATTTACTGAAGTTTTAGAAGATCATCGTATATTCCTTTCTCATAGCTTTGCCATAATTTGAGCTTTTTGGATACCAATCTTTGGATTATATATAATATATATGTATATTTTTTTCATTTTGCAGACACAAGAGACATTGATGAAGAACGAAGAAACGTTGTAATTGAGAAAATCCATCAATCTGCAATTACTATAGCCAGTAAACGTGGGGTCAATCTATCAGAATTCAAAATTGTAAATCAGGATCCACCAGCACTTTCTGATAAATCAATACTTGATGCAATGGAAGCTTCATCGAAAGAGCTAAACTTAACACACAAGTTTATGATTAGCCGAGCTTACCATGATTCACTGTTCATGGCCAGGTAAGAGAGTCTGGAAGTTCTACATTTATCCCTACGTCTCACCCCCGAGAAAACCAGAAAAACGAATAAACAAAACCATGGTTTATTTATCCCATGTTCATCAGAATTTCAGCTGTTTAGTACATGCTTATTCATACTCCGCAAAGGGTTACTTAGGATTTAACATACCTTTATTTGGAGAAATTCAGATGGTGAAGAGAATGCCATAATTATCTTTTTCCACAAATAGATTCTGATGATATATTTTCATATCCTTGCAGAGTATCCCCGATGGGTATGATATTCATTCCATGTTACAAAGGTAGAATGTCCTGTCTATTTTTGTCTACAAACGAGGAATCATTTCCACTTGCTGGTAACCCTGTGATGGATCAAGTGATCGATACAAGGCTCGTATATACTGATGTCCATTTGGTTTTGCAGGTTACAGCCACAAGCCTGAAGAATATGCCTCCAGTCAGGATATATCTAATGGGGTCAAGGTTTTAGCATTGACCCTTGCCAAGTTGTCATTGCAGTGATGTTTCTTCCATTTTAGTGTTGTTGGCTGGATAAACTAAGTTTACATATTTGGGGTATATTGTTCCATTTACGCCCTTGTGTTACTGTAATGATGATTTGTATGTATACTTTCCATCGAAGACTCTATTACCACGTTAATTGTAAAGAAAAATCAACCTTTCACAACTTAGTTAAGAGAGAGAGAGAGAGAGAGAGAGAGAGAGAGAGAGAGAGAGAGAGAGAGAGAGAGGGCTGAAAAAAAAACTCTGTAAACACCATATTATTTATTGTCAACAGTAGATTTGATCTCAGGACACGGGACTATAAAGCAACGAGCATGTAAGAAAACATGCATTGTGAAGCAAAGGACTAATCTTGTTTCTCTCATCTATCTCATATGCATCATCATATGTCTCAAACTCAAACTTTACTGAAAAAAGAAATTTCTGAAATCCAAAGATGGAATCAATTTCTGAGTCAATGCCTTCATGCTGCAGCAACAGCGGTCTCCTCTATATTCTCAGCTTTTTCCAGCAAAATCGCAATCTATGAGATCACACAAGAAGGGAAAATTAGGGGATTAATGCAGAATAATTACAATTCAGCAAATAACATGACAATTCTGATAATCAACGGCAGGCACAAATTCCAGCACTTAATTAAGAAGAGATTAAACAACCTGAGCCTTGAGAACAATCCGTCCATTTTCAACATCCACCAGCTTTGAGACAATAGTACAGGTGCTTATCTCTGTTCAATCACCCCAAACAAACCATTATGATAAAGATATTAGCAAAATAGCATTGTAAATGAAACAAATATCAATTGAAGCCATAAATTAAACTTACTCTTTTCAACAGCCAGTCCATTCCTTTTGAGAGTCTCAGCAATTGTGATCACAGTAGGAATAGCTGTACCAAATTACTTCCCCAAGTTAATTAAAAGAAAATTATGCATCTTGAGAAGATAACAAAATTACCAAACAATAGCAGATACTGGCCAAAGAAGACCATCTGCACCCAATATTGTTACTCAATCACTCAATAGTATGTGGAAATAAATAAATATGCAAGAGAAAAAGGGGAGTTTCAAGAAGTTGTACCCATGCCCAAGGCAAAGAGCTCAACAGAATTGTACTGCTTGATGTACCTCTGCAACAAAGAATAGATCATTCAATAAAGCTCCATTACAAAGAGGCAAACACAAATTAATTCACTCAGAAAATTGAGGAA
Organism: Prunus dulcis; assembly: GCF_902201215.1. Classification (NCBI taxonomy): domain Eukaryota; kingdom Viridiplantae; phylum Streptophyta; class Magnoliopsida; order Rosales; family Rosaceae; genus Prunus; species Prunus dulcis. The sequence continues at coordinate 2,228,702 of NC_047650.1, read as the reverse complement.
CCCTAATCACTCAGAAAATTGACAAAATTGCAATGCAGATTAATTCAAGTACTGGAATTGTAAACTAGTGGATTGATTCAGTTCAGGGGATAATGAACATCCTAAAGCTCCATAAATCTTCCGAATTGTGAATAATGGATACATTTTCAGGTTAACCAGATCAAGATTCGACAAAACACTGCAAGAATGTACTAAAACCGTATCGGCCGTCCATTAATTTTCTTTCCCTCTGGTTTCTCATCAACCAAACACGCATGAGACAAGAAAGCGAGAGAAAACGTATACACATTTCTATAATATATAGATTATACCTTGGCAAGATTGCAGTAGAAGAGGAAAGGTCGCTTGGAGTTGGAAACATGAATTCGGTTCTTGTTCATCTTCTTCGTCTTCTTCTGAGACTCAGCAGCAGTAGCAGCGATATCAGCAGTAGCAGCGTTCTTGGCCTCGCCACCATCATCGCCAACAACAACAGGCTTCTTGTCGTTCGCTATCTCCATGGCCTTGAGCTCCTCTGCAACAACAGCTACACTCGCCTCCATTGAAATCTCTCTCTCTCTCTCTCTCTCTCTCTCTCTCTCTCTGTGTAAAGGGCGGGAAAGTTTTGATGGAAAAGCTTTGTGAAATGTGTGAGTCGAGTGTGACGGGACGGGTTTATATCGGAGGGCTGGGCATGCTGTTCCAATGATAAGTAGACACGTGGTCGTGCATGATTGGTTAGTATGTTCTTGCGGTTAGGCTCTAACGGTACGGTTGGGCAAAGCTGTAGAGCGCAGTGGTGGTAGTTGCTTAATTCTCAGTGACGGATTTGCCCTTGCGAGCTGCTTGGAATTGCAACATTACCATTTGTATTGAACTTGAAATTGTAGGAAATTGAACGATGAAGCCCAAGCCCTATTTTTGGGCTTATTTATGTAGCCCATAGTAAAGTTTTGTAGTTCACCTAAGTTTTTTCCTTTTTAATTTTTTCTCATTGGCAGATTGTACCACATCTTATGTTTATGTCAATCTCCACCAAACATCTATTTATTGAGAAATAATTTGTTGCAAGGAGCGTATAGGTTAAGTGATTAAGAGCATTTAGTTGTGAGTTCAAATCCTCTTTCTCCAATATCTCTTGCACTCAAAAAGAAAAAAAAAATTTCCTACAAGAAAGCCTCATATTTGATAGGGTTATTCGTAGCAATGGTCCATCAACTACACCCGAAGTTACATTTTGGTCACCACCAACTCAAATATTAGTTGCAGAGGTCACTCAAGTAAGTGTTTTGTTACACCATTAGTCCTTCCGTCAAACTCTATTCAATTTTCTGTCAAAAATGAGGATAAATTTGGAAGCTTCCTTCTCATGTGGGTGTTCCAGTAGTTCTTTATCTCATTATCTGTTCTTCCAGGTAGTCTTCCAACTATCAACGACCATATGTAACATAATCCAAACAAAACCCATTCACGTTAAACAACTCAAAAACTCTGTTCCAAAAAACAGAGCATATAATTTGTTGGGCTTACTTGTTTCCGAGGAGGCTATGGAGTTTGATGATGAGCTCATCTTCAATGAAATTGCCACGTTTGAGATCAGGTAAATTGATCCAACGCAGCCTGCCCTTGCGAGGAATTGGCGTGTGATTTTTGTATTGCTGCAACATAAAGGCCAGCCCTTGCGAGGAATTGGCGTGTGATTTTATAGCCTTTTGACTCAAAGAGGGAGAGAGAGAGAGAGAGAGAGAGAGAGAGAGAGAGAGAAGGTTGATATCGATACCCAGATTGGATTTAAAGTTTGGTTCTTTTTCCTTAGCTTATTTTCTGGGTTGTTTTAGATTGTTGGGGAGAAGCGGGTGAGTACTGAATTGGGACAAGGACGTGACTTGGGTTCACGTAAGTGGCTTAAAATGGGAGATCTTGAATCTGTGCAGCTTCGAATTTTTTGGTGTTCGCAAGGGTTGAGTTGCGGCAATGGAGGGTTGTGGAGAAAAGGGAGGATTGTGGATGAATTTTCGAATTTATCCTCACTTTTGATAGAAAATTTAACAGAGTTTGATGGAAGGACTAATTGTGCAACAAAATACCTACTTAAGTGACCTTTGCAACTAATATTTGAGATGAATGACCAAAATGTAAATTCGAGTATAATTGAGGAGCCATTGCTACGAATAACCCTATTTGATAAATTAGTATACTCATTCCTCTCTAACCTTTCCCTTTTGTTTGCTAAGCCAAGCCCACTTCACTTGACTTTTACTCAACTATATGTATAAAATTTTCAAAACATCTAAAATTGCAAAACATGAGACTTCATTTTAAAGGAACAAATAAGTAGCAAATGATCCATTGATATAGTGATTTGGAGAAAATTCTCCCTCCAAAAAAGATTTTGGGTTCAAGTTTAAAATAAATAATAATATTCTACCTACTAATAGAATATTGAGGGCAAACCACACTCGTGCGAACAATCACAACATCAATTCATCAATTAAATATAACGTGATTTTTCACAAGTAGCCAATTGACCAACTTAGCCCAATTTGTATTTCTTTTTCCGTCGAATAAAATCTCTAACATAAGCTTCGAGGCTGAGGCCATTTTAAATTAAGTCTCCTTGTCCCCCAATCATCCCCAACAAGACTGGCCAGTCTAGATGATTCTCAACGGTTGTTACTAACTAGCATTTTTTATTATCAAAGAAACGAACCAGCCTCTTTGAACCCTCCCAATCAAGCTTTGAAACTTTTGATTATTTATTTAATCTTCAACCGAAGAAAGCTTTGCTAGTTATATTAACAGTGCATTGTGCATTCTGCAGGAGACTCTAAGCACGAGGAAAACTTAATTGCGATGATTTTATATGGATAACGACTGTGACGAAGTTATGTGATAAGAATAGAGAAAGTAATGAGTCAGATAATTTAGCAAATGTGGGTTAGGTGGTTGACAAATGCACTGTGCATACTCTCTTGCATCCGAGTTCGAATCCCCTCCTCGTATATTAAAATAATTTAGAATATCACCTTTTTATTTCTTATGTGTTAGTGACGTGGGGAAGTTCCGTTTCTTCTTAGTTTTCTCACACAATACACACAAAACTTTCAGTCAATCATGCCCGTTGGCATGTAAAATGTCCAATGTGGGACCCGTGATCAATGGCTCAATGTTGAATTTGAAGCCGTGATATGGGGATGTGGGCCCCAATCACGGGTGTGTCCCTACATGAACTTGATTTATTTAATATTACATGCCTTAAATGGCACCCTTTCTCCTACTTCCTTCAACAACACCACAAAAGTCATAGAGCCTCACAGCTCACAAGCTCACTTACATACACCCACCCACCGTCTCACCCTGTCCATTACTAACTACACATTTATCTGCTCCATAATCTTCATTATCTTCAATTAATCTGCCATTCAACTACCCACTAATATCAATTATAACCTCACTTTCGGTTCACCCCACAATTGTTTAGACCCTTTTCCTCCCACCCACTGCATGTTTAGGATTCTCTAATTTGATAAAAATTAATTAGCTGAGGGAGGTTGAACAGTCATAATCCTCTATCTTCATTTTTTATTGTTTTGGATACCGTGTTACCTGCAATTAAGATTTCTAAACTTACGTACAACATAGAGATATCAGCTATCAGTTATCGCATGTGGGTCTTGCATTGTTGCATGCATAAATTATTGAAGATGTGTAATTGAATTTATAAAAATCCCAAGGTGTTAAAGAAGAAAGAGAGACAGAAAGATTAAAGTATGTGTACTACTATATATCGTGTAAATCAACAATGAAGTAGAGAATGAGAATTAAACTTAGAACATCTACGGTCCGTATCACACAAAAATTAATATCCCTACAAATTTAAAGCTGTTAAGGAATGAGCAAATACTGTATATCAAGGTTTAGTTGATGCTGCACTGCCCTTCCTTTTTTCCTCCTCTAAATGAGATGAATAAATCAGAAATCACACAATCAAGTTGGAAAACACCTAGCAAGCAGATGTCCCAAATGACATAGCTGTTAATAATGAAGTTTAAGAGAATGAGCATGGGTATTATGGGTATTTTGGGCATTTAAAGAAAATAAAGGGATTGATAGATTAATTAGAGGGTGTTGGGGCTTTATCAAAAGGGTTAAGCGGGAATAATCAAAGGAGGGGGCCTATGCAATAATTACAGATGGAACGTTTGCTCTTTCATTGCTTTTTGGTTAAGACATGAACATCTTCTTCATAATTTGACAACCCCTCTGTCAAGGCCTCTAACCCTCACGTTTAGCACCAACAAATTTGCCAAATTATCCTTAAAAAATATTTTTAAAAGGAAAAAAAAAGAAGGATTAAAGTTAATCATATAACTAAGCATTGCCTTCAAAGAAAAAAATAATAATAATGTACAATATTTTCCAAATCATGCATTTATAAATTAAACAAAGTTGCTAGTTAGTTTGCAATGCTTGTAGTTGGTCAATTCTCCTTCACTTCAAACCCCAAATAGTAAATTTAAAAAAAGAAGGCTCTATCTAGTTTATTTTATTTGTTGTTTACCCATATGCTTTTTCTTTTTGCTAATTTTTGGGAATACCAACGCATCTAAAAAGAAGGCTTTAATGCTGTCAAAGAAAGAAATAATGCTTTAATGATTTTCTCCTAACAAGGTATAAATTTGAAAATAAAAGGAGCTCCCTTTCTTTCTAAATTGTAATACTTTACCACTCTTATTATTTTTTTAATGAAAAAACACCTCATTACCACTAAATTACATAGAACTATTAATTGGCGAATGTATTATAAGGTTTAGTAATGTCATATTTTTATGTATTTCTGCGTAATCGTTAATGGAGGCGCACTAGATTGTCTTAATTTTGATGTTAGATCGTTCCGTTATTGTAATGGGCCTTTGTTGCTAGTGGCTTTTTTGACTGAATTATGAATGCAATTCTAGAAATTTTTTTTTTAAAAGAAAAATTTTAAAGTTTAAGAGAGAGACGAAAATTGAATTCAGAATTATTAGTATGAAAACAAGTGTTCCATTAGACTAGTGAAGCTATATTTTAGAAAAAAGTTATCGATTGAAAAATTACTTTAATAATTAACATATTATAAATATTATTTATCCTTCAATCTTGTATTTTTTTTTTTTTTCATCCTTCTCATTTTCAATAACAATTCTTATCCATACCTTGCAAAAAGTGAAAAATTAGAGTTCATTAATTTATTTCAAGATAATGATTAACGAAGAAGGTGAGGCCGTTAAGAAACGGCGTTAGTGCCGACGAGGCAGTGCGCATATATAAGAAAGCAACAGAAAACTCACTACGCTTGAAAACGTAACAGCTCGATAAGGCGAGCGAGACAAGGCCCGTGCACACACGGGGGCGAAGAGGCTCACTGACACACACAGTGAAATCCTCTACATCTTCTTCATACTTCGGACTAAAACCGTGAGTAAATTACCACGCTTGCCACCTTCTCTTCCAGTTTCTGCCTCTCGATCTGCTTCAAATGCTTATGCTTGTGAATGCATGAAATGTAGCACCGATTTGTGCCATGCCGTTTTTGTTTGATCTGTTTGTGGTTATGCTTCTATGTGCATTTGGCTTGATTTTGCTGTTTTATATGAATACCCAGATTTTTGAATCTGTTGTTTGCATATATGTGTATGCGTATGTACTTATTTGGTTTGTGTGTGAAGTGAAGGCCGTCACTGTAGATCTTTGTTTGGATGCTGAGAAAATGCAGCACAGAAAAGATACGAAATTGTTTGGATTTTGGTGTATTTTTAGTATCTGGGGCATGAGAAAGCTAGAGCCTTTACTCAAATGTGGTTACTATTCATTACAAGTTAGCCCATTTGAGGTGAAATGGGTTTGTCCTTATATTGGTTTGCGTGTGTATGTGTCAAAGAAAAATGTCTGATATATTTTTTTTAATTTACACCAAAAAAAAAAAAAACTTATTTACTCAGCCGAAGCTAATCGCTATTTTGGGTTCAGTTGGGTTGGGTGTTTTCTTCCAAATTAACCATGATAATCCATTTTTATTTGTTCTAATTTCTTGCATATGCTCTTTCATTGTTTGTTTGGAATATTGGGTGTGTTTTGTTTTGCATTTACTCCAAAAGATTTGAGTTGTGAGATCCTTATACCTTTTAATTATGGTTACATATTTGTCAGTTTGCATAAAATTTGAAAGTGAAGTAAATAAGTGACTTTGTTTATTAAAGAGATTCTATATTTGTTGAAATCCCTTTGTTTTTGCTTTTCTATCATATACTTATACTTGTGTCGCATAATTGCCTCTAATTGAGTTTAACTTTAGTACAAAGTACTTCTCTTTTGCTTTGTAAACACCTCGCAGCCTTTTTCTTCTGTGTTACTCTTCCTGAGACTTTATTTGGCGATTTCTCAGGTGTTATGTTGACTCATCATTGGAATTATGGAATGAGCACACCTACCTATTTTATTTCTTAGTGTTGTTCCCCTTATTTGTCTTCGCATCTCTGGTTGTTGGGAAAGCAAATGATTCTGTCTCTTGCTACTTTGTGTTAAATAATTAACATCTCTTTTCATACTCACCAAATGCATCATACTCACTGAATGGAATAATTTTTCTTAATTGTTTGTATTCTTTATCATCTCTCCTCACTTGCTCTGACATATTTTTGGCTCAACCATCATCTTCTTTTGCTACTTCAGGGTAATCTCCATTTATCTGCTGAAAATTGAGTATACAAATCCTCCTCTTGGAAAAGTGAAACATAGGGGAGCTTTGTCCTTTCAGGAAATTTTTTTTTGGCTTTTGGAGGGGTGGTTGTGAAAGAAGGGGCGTTCTCATCTGTCTTTTAGAAACTAAATCATAATGATTCTAACTCATGTTGAGTATCCTAAACTAAAATCATGTCATATTTCTGTTAGATACTATAGCTGTTCTGCAATTGCTTTGTTTTTCTTTTTCTTTTTTCTCTTCATGTGGTGTACCTTCTAACGTGCAATGTTTAACACATTATATTGTAACTTATTGCAATTCTATCTTTTTCACTCTTGAATCTTCTCTTGCATCTTCTTTTGTTCCCCTCTGCCCTTCATCTTCTTCTTTTTGGTAAGCAACAATAAATTAGTTTTTTTTTTTTTTTTTTTTTTTCCAGCAGCAGCATATCCAGAAGGATAGTATCTAATATCTTTCAGTTATTTATGTGTATTATTTTGAGGTGAACTTGTTCTGTATTTGGATGACTTAAAAACCGTAACTCAATTAGTTTACAAACCAGATAAACGTACAATGGTATTGATACAATTATGTGCTTTTTCTGTATTGCAAGTGCAATGGGAATAGAAGTTACAGATATTTGCATGGACAAGGAATCAGAATGTGTGATAGTTTATTCAGAAGGTCTTTCTCATGATTCAAATCATGAGAGAATTCCCAGCGATCATGCGATTTCTGAGTCATATGAGCATATTAATGGAGATCGTGAACCCCAAAATTTGGAGGAGAGCATTGAAGTAAAGGAATATGAAGTGAAGGAATGTACTACAGAAAACTCTGTTGATGTTTCTCAAATGAGTCATGTTGAAAAATCTAATGAAGATCAGAATGCACTAGGCTTGAATTCTGAGAATGACCGGCCTGTGGAGAAGGTTCAACTGAATTCTCGGAAAACAAAGGATAGTAATAAGTCACGAGCATCTGTAATTCACACATCAAAATCTGCTGCTGGAAATGCTAGAACAAAACATACTGTTCCACAGCCATTTACCTTGGCGACTGAAAAGCGTGCTTTATGTGGAACTCGTCCAGTCAGTGCTGTACTTGATTGCGGAAATGGTGGCAATAAATTATCTAACACAAGTGATCTGCGACATCTTCATACCACAAAGCATAACCAGGTAGCTCCTGCCAACTAAGCCTAGATATGCAATATTGGTTGTTTTAATATTCCCTATGTATTGGTTGGTTCTTGTTTATTCTTTTGGATGTCACTTTGTAACATATCCCTGCCCTGCACCTAGAAGTTTGTAATATACTGAAAGATTTTCTATTGATTTTTCTTTGACTTGATTGCATGTATTATCTCTGTTGATGTAGTAAAAGTTCTTGATGACATCTTTGTCTATGCAGCCAATATCACCTTTGATATCAAGGAAGCCTTTGCAACCAGATAAGAAGAAACATCTTGATGAGGAAGATTCCTGTTCTGTTGCTTCCTCGTATCCTACTACAATTTGAAGTCTTAGCTGGATTCATTTGTCTTTTTATCTTCCTCCTACTACTCATTTCTTATTTGAATTTGAATTCTATTCCTTGAACATGCATAGCACAGTATCACGGACTATTAGGTCCAGAGCAACTGCTGCATCAGCTCCAACATTTAGATGCACTGAGCGTGCGGAGAAAAGGAAGGAGGTAGTGCCTTCACTGATTTTTATTGTGTGGAGTTAATTTCATAAGTTCCATGATGAAAAATGGCCCTAGTTAAGAACTTAACTTTAAGTCATTATTATGCTGTCAAATTTTAGTTTTATACGAAGTTAGAGGAGAAACACCAAGCTCTGGAGGCTGAAAAAACTCAAAGTGAAGCAAGGACCAAGGTTTGATTTTTTTCTCAAGTTTCTCTCTCTCTCTCTCTCTCTCTCTCTCTCTCTCTCTCTCTCTCTCTCTCTCTCTCTCTCTCACATAACGTTGAACAGAGGGTGTCTGCAGGTCCATTGCTTTCTGGCACTTCTTTTGATCTGTTAATGCTTTTTAGTTCAGGCTGATCGTTCTAATATTTTCTTTGCCTTTGGCCGCTTCACAATCTTGGAATTTCAAGGACGAGAAGGAGGCAGCTATCAAGCAACTGAGAAGGAGTTTAATGTTTAAGGCAAACCCGATGCCAAGCTTCTACCATGAGGGACCTCCACCTAAGACTGAACTTAAAAAGGTCATACAGAGAATTATCTCGTTCTTACTTCTTACCCTGTATGAGATACTGATATGCTATTTGAAACCACAGGTTCTGCTAAATTTTTAGAGGAAGTACGAAGTAATGAATTTATAGTTTTAATATATGTGTAAACAGACGCCCAAGTTTCTTAATATTTTGCTTCTCTGGATGCCAGCTGCCACCAACTCGTGCAAAATCACCAAAGCTTGGCCGGAGGAAGAGCTGCAGTGATACGGTCAAACTATCCCACGGAGATAGAAGCAAAGGAACTTTTGGTCGAGGAAATCGTCACAGTATGGGTAACTGCAAAGAAGACACCACTTATGCTGGTTCTCCAAAAAGTGAAGCTCAGATCAACATCCAAAAGGGTAATGCTGTTTCTGAATTCATTGATGAGACTAAGAACGTGGATGAGATGAAAAAGTTCGTTCCTGCCAGCCTAAATGGACAGCATATGGACATTTTTGTTCAATCTTGAGTTTTCTGGTGAGTTTCGTAATTTATAAGAAAAAAAGAGTTTTCAGTGTCTGTCTCAATCTTGTGACTTGCTCTAAATTATTTGCATTTCATGCTTCTGTAACTGGCAGTGACTTGCTGCATCGTTTGTGTGTAATTTGTAAGTGTACATCTTCTGTAATTTATATCCACTCATGTATATGAAGAGCTATTTATTTCCCAGGAAGACTGTTTGCACTTGTTTGAATAATCTAATTAAATGTTGGAGGTCAACCTATTTCTCTATGCAGCTTGTTTTAAAAACAATAATAATGAAGCACCATCTGCCTGCTTCTTTTAATTTTGGTCTGTACTTCAGTTTATAATAAATGAATTTTATCCCTTTTTTTATTTTTATTTTCCCCTAGACAGAAAACAAATAGAATTTCTATTGGCAGAGTCAATATTCTTACTTTGTAAGTTTGTAACATTTAGATGATGAAAACATCCATGTTTTCAGTGAAGTTTGTGTACCTGTATGTCCAGGTTACATCATGGTGTATAGGAAGTGATGTTTACTTACTGTAACTATTATAGAGAGAAATAAAAAGATAAGGCAAGGCCCCATTGATCTGTGCTTTCTTTAAGGTGGAAATTGTGCTATGGAAATCCTTGATTTGATTAAATTGTAGTAAGCTTCATTATGAAAAGTTCTCTAAAGACAAAAGAAAAAGATATCCATGGAGAGTAAAGTGCCCAATGTTGTAGTTTTTTCGTTGTTGAACAGGAAAAAAAAACGACTTTGTGAGCACAGTTTGCCTCATTTGTGGAAGCAAAATTCCCAGTCAAAAGGACAGAGGCTTTATATTTTGCTCCACTTTTAAGTTCTTGAGTTCACACTACTTGCTTTTCTTTACATGTGGCCCTACTTGTGAGCGACTGACTCTAGCAAATTGGCATTTCTACTATGTTCAAGGTTCAAAATTCACAGTTCAGTCTCTATCTCACTAATCGGAAGCCTAATTAGGGAACGATATCACGGAGGGCATTGCGTCCACTGTGTGTTCCATTAGAACGGCATATTATTATGGACATCAGCAGCCCCTCACATGAAGTGTACTGCAATTTGCCCCCAAGTCTAATAGCAATGCATGATCATCTTAAATTCCTATAAACATAATACGCAATCTTGGAATTGGTTAGAATCACAAACCCTCTTCTTAACAAAGGAGGACATGCCTCATGACACTACAATGAAATGGTAACTTTGGTGCCGCTTGCATGGAAAGTCATTCTTCATTCTTATTGCAAATCACCATTTGAACATATAGGTTAAGACCTTTTTTCGTTGGGCTAGACTCTGTTGGCAAGATTAGAAGAGTGTTAGGCAAGTACATAAGTACTACATGCCTTTCAATCCTAACTTAGAACATATCCGAATGCCTAAATGGTGATTTTGCAGAAAATTAAATTTTTTTCTCAATGTAACTAATGTTGACTTCGAAATTACCAAAAAATAAAATTCGTAATTTCAGCAAAGACACTTTCTGTCGTAAAATCAGCAGAGACACTTTCTGGTTTTAGGGTAAGGAGGAAAGCTCCCACAATCCATTTTCGCATTGGATCAAAACCTTGGTAAGGTCAAGATAGGAATAACTTCAAATCATACGCGTCAAGTAAATTTGGATGTTTTGGTCTTCCTAAGGGGTCGAATTGAACGTAAGAGACGTTTGAATTTGCAGCTCACCTCATACCTACTGCCTTATCAATTTATCAATGGATCACATGTGCATGTTTTCTAGGATCATATTGTTTATGTCCTTTCGTAGCACATTGGGAAGTAAGGTTTTTCCCTCTCTTTTTTCCCATGGAATAAGTAGGCTTGGCATTCATTTCGAATGGAAATATGAGGGGATCTATTGAAGGCATAGGACCGCCATGTTTGCTTCTCAACCCACTTCTTCATGTGTAACATGTGTTGGTAGATGTCTGATATAAATTCTGTCTAACAATTTGACTACCCATGTCAGAATTCAACTTTAAATCTTCAAATAACTGCTCTCACCATCTATTGCTCTTTTTTCCTTTCTTGGTTGATCTGCTTAATCTTTAACAGGCCAACCTGTAATTTCTTTCCATTTAAGCTTGGAATCACACTGTTAAGAGATGTACATGCCCTTAATCTTTTTTCTTTTTTTTCGTTGGCCAAAAGTTAGACAAGTGAGGAGGTTTTCTTACACACACACTACTAAGGTGTCGTGCAGGTTCGAACATGAGACCACTAGTTTGCTAGTCAATGTCCTTTTTCATTAGATTAGACTCCATTGGCACATACACGCCCTTAATCGGTGAAAGCTTTCCCACCTATCATCCACACCATCTTCCCATTTGAAAAATAATCAAAAGAGACAGACACCCTTTACCCTTTACACACCCAAATCAAGATTACCATCCGCTAATCCGATAATTAAACTTCAGCTTAAGAATCATTGTTGAGTATCCCACAGCAATATTGATGATATATCTAGAGATAAAAACGTAATTCTTTAAAGAGCTAATCATAACATATAGGCTACATGAAAGAGCAGGGCAGGTAACAGAGGTTTCTTCTCGTCTTTAATTACATGCTAAAAGAAGCTCTTGCTTTGACTTGAATTCTGCACCCAGTCCCTCCGTCATTTGAGGCCATTTATTGTCAATAACAACTGGTCTTCATCTTTTTCACCAAACTACATCAAATGGTCAATCCGTTTGACAAGTTTACTTTTGCCCTTCTCCTAGTACTGCTGTGGTTCTGGTTCTAAGAACAAACAAATTTTGAATTTTTTTTTTTTTTTTTTCAGTAGAAAATTTCTTGTCTTTGAAGCAAACAAAATTAGGTAAGGAAATAAATGAAATTTCTTTATTTTTCTTACTCAACTTGGCCTTTTTTTTTAAACCTCCTCCTAAAGGCTGAGAGGTACTAACACCAAATGGAGCCTAAAATTGATTTCCAATGCTTTGTGAAAAGCAAATAAGCATGACAGGGAAGCCGTGGAAAGTGGCACTACCATGTCACCTGACCCACATAAGACACTCCTCTCATCTTCACGTATATAAAGGCCCCATGAAAACCAATGCATGGCCAAATCAAAATCTATACACAAACAGTTGTCTCTCTCTCTCTCTCTCTCTCTCTCTCTCTCTCTCTCTCTCTCTCTCTCTGTGTGGATCAAATGAGTCCCAAATAGTTGAGGGGAATGCTGTCTGGTTCGAGACCATTCCTTTGAAGCAAGGAACATGATCATCCGAATGATCTCGGACCAGGCTTCATTCCCCCAACACAAAACAAGCCTGCAATACATTCCTTCTTACCGACCATTGATCATATGTACACCCTTTTATGCATCATAGATCAATGTCCTGATGCCGAGAGCTTTCGACAATCTTGTTCCATTTCAACATGTAAGTATATATTGTATATCTGTCCTTTTCTTTTTAACATTTGGATTATCATTCAATGTTTACTTTCCTCCATCCATTCATTTACAGCCAAAAATGGGATTTGAAGAAAAATGAGAACAATGAAACAAAATGAGAAGATTTTCAGTCCGGACAGGTAATCACAGATTCACAGGCCTTATAGTTTTTACTTTAAAGCAAACTCAACCAAGAATCGCTCACTTCTTTTAATGAGGAGAAGAAATTAAAGTAGGACTAATTTCTTCTGGTTTACATCTAGTCCATTAAAGCATATGAGAATTAGTCTAACATCTATTACATCCATTATTTGTAGGTCTAAATGTTTGACCAATTGGATGATGAGACAAACCAAAATAAAAAATAAAAAAACTATTTTCATCTGGGTTTGTTTTCAAATGCAACCCTTGTGCATATTCTATATGTTTCTACTAAGTCCGTTGAAAAACAGTGATAGGGGCTTGTGTGAAAATATGACTGAATGAAAAGGAAGAAATAAAAACAAAGTTGTGTTTGTGTTTGTGTATGTGAATGTATCATCTTTTTTGGGGTTGAACTTTTCTGCCAATTTGGCTTTGCTTGTGGGGAGTTGCAAAGAATATAAGCCAAGGGAGAGCTTTCACTTTATGTGTTGCATGAAGATGAGCTTTGAATTCACTCCTTTTTTCACCTTATGACTGCCATCATCATAACCCAGCTCCTTATAGTCTTACCCCATATAATATATTCCTCCCTTTTGATAAAATCCCATGTGGGTCAGATCCCACTTCTGCATGAAAAAACTAACACTGTAACTGTGGTTACTTAAGACCATTAATTCTTGTAATCGAAATCTTAAATTCAATTCCTTTTTTTTAATACCGCTTGTATCAACAAAGAAAAAGAAAAATCAACACTAAATTAGCCTAAGCCCCCACCACATAATAACTATTTGTCCCATATTCCATGTGGTTTTATTTAATGCCCTTACAAGTACTAATGTATCTACTTGAATCTGTACTCATATGTTTCTGAAAATGGGAATGCTACATAAAGTTATGCAGTAAAATCTTAGGTTTCGGTAGGGGCCTGATCAGAGATGGCTTATGAGCCTCATGAATTAATGTGGAAACTGTTTGCTATAGTATATGAGGGGCCATATCCATGCTTCATACAGTCCTGAGGAGGAGGGTGCCAGTGAAGCACTCAATGTGTGGGCTAATTGTCAAAAAATAATCCATTAAAAAAGAACAATTGTCAAACAGAATAGTTGTTCTCCTGAATTAGCATCTTACTGCTCTACTAATCTTAGTGGAAAATTTATTTACTTCAAGCACATTGCGCCGGATTCGTTCATAAAAGTAAACGTGAAATTCACCGTTTATGATGTATTTCACATTGGTATGTGAGGTAGCGTGTCGAACGAAAACGCATGCTTAGATATTTTCATAAGATATATAATTGATATAGTTAAACCCAAATCATGTTCTATCCTTTTCATTGATTTTGGTAACCATTATTAAACCGTACAATCATAAGAGAATTAACATCACATTTGGATCCTTAGATACGACAGCAGATAATCATATACATTACTGTGTCATGTGTATACTTTGTAATCCCCAGGGGAGTCAAAAGAGGAGAGACATCTTGAGTATGTAGGATATAAAGTAATTCCTATGCTCGATAAAGCCATTTGGAATTCTTTTCCTCTCCATATACTTTTGTGTGCTTTTTTGTGATTGACCATTTAAAAATTCTATAAAGTATTCAATAGCAAATTAAAATGCTTTGGAAAGTCCATTTTGAAAGAGCGAAAGACAGAATTTTGTTGGGCATCACAATCACAACATTTTTGCAAACACAAAGTTGTGTTAGCCTCGGAAACTTCCTTTCAATAGCTTTGTATGTGTAAATGTATTTTGTATATATGTTAATAATGTGCCATTTATCATAACCTTCAAGTGAAATGTGAAATGAAATATGTTAAATTTAAAAAGAAAGGGCTTTTAAAAATTTAAACGAGAATTCGGTTCAACACTGAAAATTCAACAAAAATAATAAAAAAAACCAGACTAATCGGTCCAATTCGACCAATTTGACCAGTTTTTCGTTTGAAATGCACATCCCTACTTTTCACCTTTCGAAATCAAAGTCCTAGCCCATGGACAGACTCAAGAAAATGGGCTTAATATTATGCTTTATCTAATGTCTATGCATCATCATAATCCTAATTAATTAATGTTGTGTCTTGTGAATTTTGTTGATGATACCAAAACAATGTCACAACTCACAACAACATCGCACTTTCCTCCTAATATTGCAATGAAGACAGCTCATGCTCGGTTTGGCACGTCAAAGCCTCAATTAGTCAATTGTAATTACTGTAATTTGGGTTGAATTGCTTTCATGTTCACTTGCGTTTATTTTGAAAGTCACTTACTTAAAGATTATCTTTGCAAAGACTCAAATCACATCGAAATATCATTTACCCCATCTAACTGTTATCATATAAAATACGAATATAGTGGTCCGAGTAATTACGATGATGATCATTGACAACGTAACTTAAAAATTAAAAGATTATATCAGGTGACATGAAAAAGAAAAGAGAAGATAACTAATTTATTTTATAAAACACTAGCCTTCCTGCACGCGCTTCCGCGCCTGCGAGAGGCTTTTTTTTAAAAAAATTTAAATTTATTTTAGAATTAAAAAAGATAATGAGTAGTTGTGTTCCCTAAAAATAGGATCCATTATCTGCTTTTTATTTTTATTTTTATTTTTTTAAATATGAAAAAGTGTGAATTTACCTTATTATCCTCATTTAATTAATAATTTGAATTCTTAATGTTTGCATTAACTAAGGGCATTTTCTGGTATTTTGAATGTTTCACCATTCTCTGCTTTTTGCTTTATATATATAGATAGATGACTGCTATTAATAGTAAATTTATCTCACTATCATTTTTCCGACCAAATCAATAATAAAATAAAATAGAATGGAGTACACGTGGCGCTGAGGGGACGAATAAGGTAAGACCTGTGCCAGATGTCAGAAGATGACTTGCAAGTCCACCGATGTGTCATCTACCTGGAAAGCACACGATCTTCATAAGCGACAAAAGAATATCTGTAGGTCTCTTAACAGTTCAAGCGTCGTCTTAACTTCACAAGAATAAAAAATCTTATCCCCAAGAACTCACATGGCCTTTAATCTCAATCTCAGACCGCCCACTCTCTGTTTTACTCGTGTGCCTCACCTGCCAAAAAAATCCGCATACCAGACATTCCACGCGCCAAAAAGTTGACGTACGAAACACAACTCACACCCAACCCAACCTTCATCAACGGTCCTGACGTTGCCACGTCATATCACCGTACAACCGCCTGAAACTCTCGCTGTTTCTCTCTCTAGAATTTTTCTACCTTTCTCCTCTTCTTCCTAATTCTATTGGATCGCTTTACACAGAGAGAGAGAGAGAGATCGGTCGTCGAACGCCGATGTAGGTCCATTTTCTTGAGCTCTCATTTTCTCGGGAAAACACTTTCTCGGAAAAGCTCGGTTCAAAGAAAATGGAGGCGATGATCTACGATCTGGTGGAGTATGTGGTTGAGTTCTTCACAAAACCCTCGATAACCGAAACATTTGTCGACATTTTGCTCTGCGCAGTCCCGATATGGTTGGCCGTCATGATAGGCTTGGTGATCGGGTGGTCATGGAGGCCCAGGTGGACGGGCCTCCTCTTCCTTGGGCTTCGGAGCAAGGTCCGGTTCCTCTGGACCGCGCCGCCGGGCTTCGGCGCTCGCCGGCTCTGGCTCGCTTTCACGGCGCTCTCCGCTTTCTCCCTTTGCCGTACGATTTGGTCCAATTTCAAGAGTAAAGGCAAACTTGCCCCATCTTCTGCTCCGGACTCGGCGGCTTCGGCTTCCCTAGCCGCGCCGAAGCTTTCGGCCTCCGGCACCGACATTGTTGGGTGAGTTTCTTGCTGTTTCAGCTTTCAATAGTAAACCTTTGTAAACATATTGGAATTATGTTACGGTTTCGCTCTGAGTTTATAGTTTTAAAAAAAAATTTGAATTTGATGTTTTCGGATTCTTTTGTCAATGTATTTTGATATTCGATATTGTTGTTCAACATTTTAAATATGTAATTCGTGTAGTGGAGGACATATTAGTTCGAAGATGTAATTTAGTCATACTTTTCTAACATACTGAAAACACAAATTTAAGGACTTCCAAAAGATTTAGTTAAATGAATTCCGTATTTGTTGGGCAGATACGGAAGAAGCCACACATATGATGGCTGACCGGTTAGGGCTAGAACGCACTTGGAATTTTGTGGAACTGACTTAACTCTGTGATTTTTAATGGCCTTTCGGTTTTACAGAGTAATTGCCTATTCCAAAGTTGGAATTTTGAATGTGGTGATGTTATGATGTTAGAATTTTGAATGGCTTTTCGGTTGTTTCTTCTTTATGATGGGATTTTTACAATCTTTTTATTCGGGTTGGATGGTTATTCATGTTACTGGGGCTATTTGTATTATTACTGCTATGTTGGTCTAGTATTCTGGGGATGTCAGATTACTGTGTACTCTTTATTTCACTTGAGAAGCAAGAAATATTTTCTTTTGTTGAGTAGACACTGGAAATCAAAGAGTAACCCCTTTTATTAGTTGTATGGATGTTGCGATCCTTATAATTTTACTGTTTTTGTTGTCTCTTATTGTTGCCTTGAAAACTGTTGTGCTTGGAATATTGATGTCTCTTTCATTGATTCATTGCCTCATGATACTTTCACTTCTCACAGATCCATCACTAGAGGTGCCGAGAGAGTCCAGGATGTTGTCACAGAAACTGATTTGGAGCACCTAGTGAATTTAATTGGAGGGAGAGATGGAGAGATGGAATGGCAAAGTTTGATGGAGAGGTCTACCCCGAGCATGGCATACAAAGCATGGCGTCATGATCCTGAGGTAGATTCTGACTTTGACCTTTTCTCCCCTTTAGCATTTAAGTTCTGTGTTTCATCTGCTGAAAACATCTGTCTGAGAACTATCGACATGTAAATAGCTGTTTTATCAAGAAATTGTTAATGGCAGGGATGTCTGTTTTGTATACCTGTTTTTTTTTTTTTCACATATATTTTTATAATCCTCAATTTACATCTACATCTTCATGTATGATGTTCTTCTAGCTAATCTTGTTTGCAGAAGTAGTAGAAGCACATATGTTATTCCTTTTTCCATATATTCTCAAATCTAGTTGTCCGCTTGAAAATGCCTAACAAATTTTTTGGCTATAATTTCCTTTCTCTTATTGCTTAATAAAACGATTCATGTAGCTATTTCAGTCACCTTGATTCTCATTTAGTATCTGATAGTGGTTTTGCTTATCAGACAGGCCCCACTGTATACTGTAGTAGAACTGTCTTTGAGGATGCAACTCACGAGTTGGTCAGAGATTTCTTCTGGGATGATGAGTTTCGACCTAAATGGGATCCCATGCTTACACATTGTAAGATATTGGAGGAATGCCCTCAGACTGGAACTATGATTGTTCACTGGATTAAAAAGGTTTGTGGAACAAAGGATTTAGGCAATTGTATGCTGGTTCCATGCTTTCCTTGTATCTCTTTCTAGTTGAAAATATGAATGATTGTTTTCCACATTGTTTCTCTGCAATGCAGTTCCCTTTTTTCTGCAGTGATCGGGAATATTTAATTGGTCGAAGAATATGGGAGGCTGGAAAAACTTATTATTGTGTGACAAAGGTACTTGTTAAAGCATATCCTCATTGTTGCTTGCATTATAGCTTTCTTTCATCAATTGCTTCTTTTACTTAGTGAGAGAGGACATTGTGTTAGTCTGTAAAAACAGGGATGGAGATCTGTAATAGCAAGCAATTCCATATTTTTCACCTTAGAGAAAGAAAAAAAAAAAAAAAAAACCAGGGTCATTGTGTTTCAGATATGAGTCAAACATAGGATAGATCTGAGTCGTGTTGGATTGAATCTAATTGATCATCAGAAAAGCTAAACCAGTGTAACTGAAAAGAAAGTAGTTTGATTTGATCGGCACACATTGTCAAAGGAGTACAAGAATGGGTCAGGCAGGTTTACTTGAGTTAGATTTGAAAGTTGGAGAACAAAACAAAACCATGAAACCTGGAAGTCAAGACATGATTTTTTCTTTCTTTCTTCTGTAGTGTAATTTTGCTTATCTCAACATGCTGTGCATTTGATTTATTCTATCCATATTAAGAGAGCATCATGTGTACTATATTTTGCAGATAAAACATATAACTAGGTTTAATTCATATGTCTGTGAGTCTTATTGTGTGAGCTGCAAAATTGCAGGGTGTTCCATATCCAGGTTTGCCTAAGCGTGACAAGCCCAGACGTGTGGAACATTATTTCTCTAGTTGGATTATCAAGGCTGGTAAGAATTGTCGGTTAACAATCTGATTTTGCAGCAAGAAGTTGCTCAATCTTGGCGACAATGTAATGGTTTATACTCATTTGCTGTGTTTGAAAAATAAATGCAGTTGAGTCTCGGAAGGGGGATGGACAGTTATCTGCATGCGAGGTTACCCTCGTACACTATGAAGACATGGGGATCCCAAAAGATGTGGCAAAGTTGGGTGTCCGTCATGGGATGTGGTGCACTGTCAAGAAATTACACTCTGGTATGAGAGCATACCAGAATGCGAGGAAATCAGAGGCAACTCAATCTAAATGTGCCCTGATGGCTAGAATCACCACTAAGGTATCCTCTGATGGAAGCATGAATTATTTGGAGCCAGCATCTGGTGAAGAAGAAAAAGGTCAAACCATAAAAAATACAAGACAAAATGACAATGGCATTGATTGGAAATGGATAGTTATAGGTGGAACTGTGGCTCTGGTATGCGGACTTCACACAGGTGCGATTGGGAAAGGATTGTTACTTGGAGCGGGGCAGAGATTTGCCCGAAGGAGATGAGAGTGCCGTGCGAAGAGTGTCATTCTAGTCAATTTCAGACATAAGCTGTCTTGTCTTTCTATCTGCTTTCATATTCTTGGATTCTATTTCCACATCGACACATCAATTGTTACAAATTAAGATGAGTTATATGGGTAAAGGTTTGTATTGGCTTCAAACCTTCAACATAATGTCTCTATGCATTTATCTATTCAGGAATTCTATTTTGCGTATATCGCCAAATTTTACAAGCTAAGAGGAATTATATGGGTGAAGCTCTGTATGTTCGGGTATTATAAATTACAAATACATGACATATTAAAACACTTCAGCATGTTAATGGTTTATCATCTTTATAAAAAAACATGTTAATGGCTAGAATCACCAAAAACTATTATGGATCAGGAGATTCTGGTCAAGGTTGAGAAAGTTGTATTTGGGGTTCATTTCTAGCCTCAACCTCACCATCCCAAGTCGACAAAAATTTCTTCCTACCTCCAATAGACCAGAATAATCTACGCACCTCCGAAATAACTAGAGATTTGCGCCATGACCGTAAAGCCGTTACATGGTGTTGTAATCTATTTATATTATAATATGTTTAACTAATAATATTATATGACGGTATTACGGTCACACTCTTCATCAATTCAGTGATCATCATAAAACATGCACACAAATCCACATTTTGTGATCACACAAGATAACTTTCGATCTGTTCTTCTTCTAAGCATTTAATATGCATGTTCAAATTACGTTAATATGTCACTTAGCAAATAGATTTTCTACCTAATCAATAGTGAGTTTGGTAGCCTCAACTCTCAGCCTGTCAAACACTTTTTTAAGTTATAACTAATAGATCCAAAAATTTCCCATTGCAATGGCAGCTGGAAAAGAATCACGACCATTGACTTCATCTTTCTCCTATGATTGCTCCTCCCATTTAGTCTCATTGTCACTGCCAGTCGTGATAAACCCTAATCTTATCAATGCCTTTTATGACGAAAGAAACTAGTATTTGTGGATTATTCTACAACACGCCCTCATGTACTGTCCCAATGGATGGACGGGCTTGAAAGAGACCAATCCCACCTTTCTAAAACGTCATAAAAGCACTAGCGATGTCGAAGGGTCCATACCCTCTGCTGGTGGTTGAGATAGGGCCATTGATGTTAATCCTAATATTAAATTGAAATGAATTTATGGTGTGTTTACTAATAAGGAATTAGAATTCTTATTAGGAATTGAATTCCACATATGGAGGATTCCCGTCATTTACTTTAACCCAACAACAAAGGTCATTTTAGTTATTAGTACTACTCCTACTCCAATTCCATATGATTTAGTAAATAACTTCAATAAGAATCCGGAATCTAACTCCCCTCAATCCATATAGTTTAGTAACCAACTTCGATAGGAATCCGAAATCTAATTCTCTTCAATCTAACTCCTCCTTAATTCAATTCCTCCTAATCCAATTACGGATTAGTAAACATGTCATTGACAATAATTATATATATATAATATATATATATACACACACCATTGTAGGGTCCACTCGTATTGTATTTCAAAAATTTGAACGGTCTATATTTTAGGTATTCATTCAAATATCATCTCTGTGAAAAAATAACTTAAATTCAAAATCTTTTGACCATTCAATTCATGATGTCATTTTAATGCTTTCTTAAAACATCATGTTTATCTATTTTATTAATTACAATTAAATGCCTTAGAAAATAAATAGTTCAGATCATTATTTATTTATTTATTTTCATAGAATGCCCCAAAAAATATCCCTCAAATACAAATACCCTCAATAGAATGGTCAAAATCTTTGGATCAATATCTCATCCAAATTGCCAAATGGCACAATAAATTAAATCCTTTCATGTCCTCTTTTATTCCTGATAAAGCTTTTACCACCCACCAGTAGGTAGCAAATTTGGACAGCTGGTTCTTGTCATCACATGATGCTGATGTAGGATTTGCTGAATATAACTTGTTCATAAACCCTGTAAAAATGAATTAATTTATGGTCCGTTTGATAATCATTTAAATTTTTTGTATTTTGTATTTTGTATTTTTTTATATTAGAGTATAGAGAAAAATGAAAGTAAGAATGAAAGTGAGGATGAGAGGGAGTAGTAATTAAAGTGAAAACAATTTCAAATAGATTTCAGTTTTTAGTTTTTGTTTTCACTTTTGTTACTCTAGCACAAAAAATTATATCTAAAACCTAAAATTGAAATGATTATCAAATGAACCCTTAATTTTTTATTTTATAACAAGAATTGGTTCAGGTTTAACCTACTAATTGCATGTTAGGATCTAATTATATTGGGAAGTCCTTGTCAAAAGCCGCTGCCTTCCATAATTGTGGAGTTTATGGTGACCTTAATGTTAGGTAATCTCCAGTCATCATTGATGATGTCAGCGCTTTTAATGTTGGCTGTTGGATATGCATTTGCACGAGATGATTCATGCTCTTGCTCGCACTTGATAATTTATCTTTTTCAAAAGCACATGCATGAGACCCACAAAAAATTTGGCATAGGCCAAAGTTGGGCTACATGTGGCCCGGTTGGAGGGTTAAAGGGCCAAATTTGGCCAAAATTTTGTTTAACCCATAACTAAAGATAAGTTTTATATTATTTTAGGGCTATATCTGTCTGGAGATGGCCTTATGCAGTATCCTTTTCATTTTTATCCTAAAAGTTGGCCTTGAATAACAGTTGGCAGCCTCATTCTTGTAGGGTTAAAGAACTGTTGTCCTCACCTGCTGTACAATGGAAGATTGGTGTACCTCCATCTGTCAGTTTTTTTAGTATAAACGATACTCACAAATTACCAATTATAGATGCCACCGCAAGTATAATCAAGTGCTGTAAAAATTTCAAATGCATGTAATTTTCTGGTCATAGTTCATAATTAAATACCTTAAGAATTAAGAATTGGATTGATTATTTGATCTCGTAGTCATTCCGTGTCTCCTATCTTTCTTAGTTATTTGGTTTTTGGAGGTTTTGAACCCCACGAATTACCAATTATTTTTTATCTTATAAAAAGATATTTCGGTCTTGACTTGAGAATGTGATTTTAACATATTTTTAGGTTCTTAATTATTGTAAACCAAATCTATGGCAATTAGAGTTGATGGGGTAGAGGACCCACTAGTGTTAGTGATTTAGAGCAATTACTCTCTCAGATAAGATTTTGAGTTCAAGTTTTAATATCTGTGTAATATGTGTGAGTTTAATAATTATCGTATTTCTTGATAAGAAAAGTCCTAAATAAATAAAAAATTAAAAAGGCCTACTGGGTATATATTTTCTATTAGTGGCTAAGCGACACAAATAAAGTTTCTGATTTAGAAGTGAAAACAGAAAAGGGCAAAATGAAATCGACTCCTGTTTGTCCTTTGAGTCAAAGTCAGTAAAGCTGCATCTACATTGCATGCACTGCCAACAAACATGAACATCTCTCTTCTCTTGTACCAAAAATTTTCAGAACCCAACTCCACTTTTTTATTTCATTGGTAAATTCTTACCATTTTTAATATTTTTGTTGTGGACTTCCCTTTGTAAATGTGGACTGTATATGCCTTTACAAGTTATGCTGCTTTTACTGGAGCTGGACAGATATAGTGACTCTTCCAGAAGTGTCGTTGGCATGCAGTGGGTCCACGTGGCAGTCCCTGAACCTCATCCCTCAGAATCTAAGTAAAAGGTTAGAGCTTCATGTAACTCTGTGCTTCAAGGACGCATGGCAGGCATTCTTTTGCTTCAGCTGCAACCCCTTCTCTGCCACTTTCTCCATCTGTTTTAAGACTCAACTCTCTCTCTCTCTCTCTCTCTCTCTCTGTGGCATATTTGAGAAGAATTTATGGATTCAATGGACAACAGGTACATGGGTCTTCACTATAAATGCTTTTTCTATTTTGGGTTTTTCTCAATTGTTGTTTCGGTGCTACTTCAATTCTTCAACCCCATGTTATTGTTTTGCAAATTTCTGATCACATATGTAATTCGAACTTGGTTTTGTTTTTGTTTTTGTTTTGGTTCATAAATTCGTGTTGATTTTGTATAAGTTAACAAAAGAAAGGTTGAGATTACCATTTGAACACACTGTTGTAAGCACATGCAAAGGGGAAAGAATCGTCTTGTGGAGTTTTGTCATGAAGAATCAAGAAGTCAGTTCAACTCATATTAAAATTTCATGTTGTTTTCAAAGTTTATCTCAAGCTTCTGTTATATTTTCAGATAATATGACCTCAGAATAATTGCAACTGAGAAATAGAGTGTATTTTCTTTTTTGGCATAAAATTCTAATCTTGTGAGTGCAACCGTTATGCCATTGATATTTCATTGTGGTTGATTAAAAAGAACTGGGTTTTTTCTGGCATAGAAAAGGACTAACCTTTAGTCCATTTATGACCATTGGAAACCCACCCTTATTATTATTAGCTATGGTCAAGATATGAAGACCATTACTTTTGTTTCACCTAGCAAAAAGAACGGAAAATAGTTGTGACGAAGAACCCGAAACTTAATATATATAGCAGATTCTGTTATCAGGGCTAGTGTCATACAGAATTATATATAAGAAGAGGTCAACTTTGTGAGCAGTGTTTTCATGCTCTTTGTTTTGTTCTTACAGAAAGATCTTCAGCAGTGTGCAATTTTAGTTTCTGCACGTGTTTGGGTCAGAGGGAACTGGCTACTTAGATATGCTAATCCCTTTGTGCTAAACAACTTCTCGGTGTAATTCTCAACTCTTAAACACAAATTTATCATGGTGTGTTTTCAAATTTGCCTCGTGTGCTTTCCATTGTTCTTACCTTCTCAGTAATAAATTTGTTAGCCTTACATACATGTTGGTCCATTCCCTAACAGTTTAAGCTTGGGGTTCAATGGTTGTCTAACCTTGTATAAAAGCTATGGTTTGCAGGAGTTATTGGGTTCAAAATCTCCAATCCTTATTCCCCACTTCTTTGTTGGTTTGCAAGGTGCAGGGTGGGGCTGCACCTATAGGTCTCTCTGCCTCTCCACGTGCAGGATGAGGCTACACGTGGGGGAGGGTGTTAGCTTGATATACATTGTTGGCCAATTCCATAACAGCTTAAGCTTTTCAGATTCAATTGTTGTCGAACAATATTTTTTTTCATCATTTCTTCGTCAATTATATCTTTTAATTCAAATATAGAAGCATTTAATCAAATTCCTAAAAAAACACTATATATGAATAAATTTTGAAACCTAATTAAAGATTTTATTAATATCACAGGTAATAGAATTCTATGGCTTTCAACTGCCAATCCCTCTGATTTGCGGTTAAGAATCCTCATTGCTGAGACAGATTGATGTGTAGGTTACATCTATCTCATACAGGTGTCAGAAAGGTTGCATGTGCTTCAAGCAATACATATTTAATTGTCAAAACAACCTTCTCTTAACAAAGGCAAGGACTTATACTTCATAATGTGGCTAATGGCGGGACTTGTGATGTACTAATGTTTTATCCCATTTTTGTTCTGTGAGAAAGGATAGTTACTTTCTAGCTATAATGTGCCTCATTTCTGTAGGGGATTACATTTTCTTACATATTTATAGGATAGCCTTTACTTGTTGTGCCCATGATTTTCAAACTAGAATTTTAAAGGTTGGTTCATCACATATCTTTTATTATAAGCCTGGAACTTTAATGAAAACTGATAATTATAGTCTTGTAGTCATAGTTTGCATGCTTAGCATGATGAAAAAAGACTAACTTGGTTCCTTTTGGAGTTTCAGGATAGCTTACAATAGAGTTAATCAAGCTAAAAATGGATGTGGACAATGAGAACATAGAACCTGGGACTGATTTAGGACTTGCTCTGGGATATTCGAATCAGTGCATTCAGAGAATATTGCGTGGTGTTTCAGGTGCAGGTGCAAATGCAGGTTCGAGGATACACATGACATTTGTGGCCGCTGAGCCCCTGTCAGAATTAGTTTGGTCTAAAGACAAAGGTATGAGTCTGAAATGAGCTGATTCCAGCTTTTCCAATAAAAAAATCTTACTTTTCTAGGATGCAGGTCCAAGCAATGTCACTCTTTCACCACCACAAAGCAATACAGGCTGGAGGTCTTCTACTGACAAGCCTATTGATGAAGAGAATTTTATAACACCACAAACATCATCGCATTTAAGGAGTGAAGTTGCCTGTAGAGATATGACGATGTCTCCCACAAGCGACGCTGGCATCATGCCTGCATGTGGGTCAAGTTGTGAACATGAGACGGGTGAGGATAGTTCTGTTAGGTATATTAAGTCCTATGTATTCGGGAGTTCAGTAGGCCTAACTTTCTTAAGCATAAGAAGGTTTGTTGAGTTGTAGAACGATAAATTTGTAGTAGGATTTTCTTATGTTTCTTGTTTGTTCATTTATTTCATGGGGGAAATTGTTGCCAGAATTATTGAGGAACTCCTATTTGCAGGAACTGGTGGTAATGTGGAGGAAGTTAAAGCAGCAGTGGAAGTAGCTGTTCCATATAATCAGGAGGGAATTTGCACTCCAGTCAATTTCCAAGTAGATGAAATACCGGAGACCAGAGAAAAAGATTTTCCAACATTGTCAGGTGCGTCCTGCTATTCTCATTTTCAGTATGGCAAAGTAAATTCGGTAGATGAATTTAGAAAGCTCTAGCAGCTAATGTTCAAATTGCTTTAAAATTGGTTACTTTCACTAGGGGCTCCGGGGAAAAATCAGATCCTGAGCCGTTCTTTCAGTCTATGTTGCCTTGCCTGAAACACAGACTTTTTATGTGTTTTACATATATCATGTTATTGATTTGATTATACACCTCCAGGTAATGTTGACAGAGAAGGGGCTGATATCTTGTTAATTGAATCAGATCAAATACTACCTTTTGTGGAACAAAATGAACCATTATTGGGGGATCCTGATGGTGGAGACAGACATGCTGATGTTGGCAATCAGAAAATGGAAATGGATCTTGTTTCGACCTCTGAAGTTCACCCAGTGAATGAAAGTAAAGCTTCGGGTGCTCCAGTGGAGAATCAAAGGCCCCAAGGCAGAAGGCCTTTGGAAAAAATGGAGATAACTGCTGAGAATGATTTACAAAATCTCAAAAGTGAACATGCTTATGGTGCAGAGAGTCAGATTTTAGGATTAGAATCTTCCCCAGGGGTTAAAGACAGGTTTGAGCAGGATGTGGAAATGCTTCCTGGAAACAAATCTGTTCTGGTTAAAGACTCTCTAACTAACAGTAAAATCCATAAACATCAATGGAAAGGCAAAGAAAAAGCGTTATCTTATGGAGATCTTAATGGAAGAATGTCAGAAGATGAGGATGATAGCCATGAGAGTGTTGAGAGCTGTAATAGTGCAGGGTTGTTTTCATTAGGAAAGAAGAGATGGAACTTTGAAGATGAGTTCATTGTTGGGAGTAAAAGATTCAGAAAGCAAATTCAAGAAACGCCGACTTGCATATCCTATATCAGACAAGATAGCTCCTTCATGAATTGGATGTCCAGCATGGTGAAGGGGTTTTCAAAATCAATGCAAGATGAGGCACCTTCTCTTGCTCTTACACTTGCACATCCTGATCATGGACATGCGCATTCTGATAAGAAGCTTATCACATGCAACAAGAACCAAGATGCTGGATTAAAAAATATCGGTTTCCAGTCAATTTTTCAGTCCTTGTATTGCCCAAAGGCAGAGCAGCAAGAAGCAAGGATGTTGAATGACAATCATCAAATAGGAGAAATATCAGCAGAACTTGAGTCAAATACCACTCCAAAAGCCTTTCATGGGGAGAAAATCAATTTAAGCAGAGTTTTGCTTTCAGTTGGGAAGTTCAAAAAATCTTCATCTGGAAATGAAGTACGTTCAGCAGCCCGATCTAAGAGTTCATCTGAAAAAGCAGCAGGTATTCAGGAGAAAGGCAACACTATCTATGCAGAGGAAAAGAATCCATGCAACTTTCGGTTTCATAAAAAGAAAGACAGAGCTAGCTCTAACTCTTCTCTGGGTAAACGCAAGAAAAAGAGTGTAGAGGATGTTGAATCTAGCCTACAATCTGAAGGGAAGACAACTGATAAATTTGGTCGTAGAAGTGCCCTTCTGGAAAGCTTGTGGATAACTCGATTTACTCAAAAAACACCTGCTCCATCATTAATCTTAAATCGATACATCCAGAGTACTGACGGAGTTCTTGAGTGCTCCGATGACCGCAAAAATGTGGGGGACAAGGAGCAGTCTGCTGAAGATTTAGTTATTTTCATTGGTAATGATCCGCAGAATTGTGCGGCTGACAATGAGGGCTCATCTGCTTTCAATAATAAAGGCCAGAATGATCAAAAGTCCTTGTCCAAATTCAACCCTATCTTTCCTTCCCCTAAATTCAGAGGTTCAGAAGCAATGGCTTCATCTTTTGCTAGGAGATTGGATGCTCTTAAACACATCACCCCATCTGGTGCAACAGGTAATGCCGCCTATGGAAACATGACCTGTTTCTTTTGTGGCAGAAAAGGTCACCATTTACGAGAGTGTTCAGAGATAAGAGACACTGAACTTCAGGAATTACTCAGTAAATGCAAGTCTTATAATGGAGCTGAACATTTGCCTTCTTTCTGCATTAGATGTTCTCAATGCAGTCATTGGGCCACAGCATGTCCTAATGCGCCCTCAATGGGAGAATCTCAATTGGATTGTAATGTTTCTTGTTTAGATTATTACTGCAGTCAGAGTGAAACGAAGCACAATTCAAGAAATGATGCGAAGCTCCTAACTGGTAAGGAGAGTGAATTTCAATCTTCTGTTGCTCATACATTATTTGATGAGGATGATTCAAGAATAGAGGCAGATCTTAATTTGAGTTGGAAGACGAATAAGATGATAGTCTCGAAGAAAATGAGATCTCATCCAAATTCAGTTAAGGAATATAGTTCTTCAAGCCTGGGGGAAAATAAGCTAATGCCCTTGTCAAAGTTTGTCAATGCACAGATTTCAGATGTACCGAAAGGAATCTTTGACTCTGTAAGAAGGCTTCGCTTGTCTCGCACAGATGTCGTGAAGTAAGTAGAGCATACAAACTGGCCCCTCAATAGTAAATTATATTTTCTTGTCGAATATTTTTAGAGGAATTTTTCTTGCATATATAATGTAGTTTGTTAAATCACACTTCGTATGAGCTCTGGTAATTGGCTTATGCCTCTTAAGGTTTTGAAAAAATATATGGATTATTTTGGGGCCTTCGGGTTATGAATTTATTCACCCTAAGATAATTGTGCTCTCAAAATTTTTGGTCATAGAAATTTAACAACAGGCACGTTTTAGACAAGCAGATCCTCAATAGAGTTTTTGATCGGTTGACTGGACAAGGCTTCTTCTATCTTGTGTAGATGATGTAAAATCTTTGAAGGAAACCGACAAGAGGATAGAAGTTTTATTTTTTGGGTGAATACAAAGTAGAAATTTTGGATTGTAGTTGTAAGAATATTGATAGTGAATTACAATTCTACCAAGCAACACTTTTAAGAACTTATAAGATGAGGTGAATTAGTCAATAAACCATTGGATTCTGATGGCATGTTCTTTGAAACTTAGTATGTGAAGAAATTGGGTGGGTCCCTGTATTCACTTACAAGTGGCTGAATTACCTAATTAATAAGACTTGATCTACCGACTCCAGTAGATATTGTTGTGAACCTTAGAAAAATCTGACCAAGAGTAAATAAATAGAACTCAGTACAACTAAAAGGAACACTTATGCAGCTTTTTCCTTGAGTCTTTTATCTAAGTTAGAGCTTGAATAGCTTCTTTTTCTTGAGTATTTAATCTTCTTCTAATGTGTAATTTGTATTTTCTGGAATCAGATGGATGAATTCCCATACGTCACTCTCACAACTTGAGGGGTTTTTCCTGCGCCTGCGGCTTGGGAAGTGGGAAGAAGGACTTGGGGGAACTGGATACTATGTGTCTTGCATAACTGGTATAACTAGAATTTAATTTTTGCTTCCCTACTAACTTTATAGATAATCCATAGACAAGGAAGAAGATTTGAATATATTTATTAAATCAGGAAGAAGATTTGATAACTAAGCTAAGGTTTCTTCTCTGTTTTCGTCGTTCGTTTTTCTTTCTCTTAACTCACAGGTTCTCAGAGAGAGACTTGTCCACAGAATGTGGACTCTATAGCTGTTGTTGTTGGGGGAATCAAATGTTTGGTCAAGAGCCAATATGTGTCAAACCATGATTTCCTTGAGGTAATTATAATCTCAGTTTCTAACCACTTGATTCAACTCGCAGTGTATGGCCCTCTATGCATTCCAACTATTAGTTTGATCAATTAGATTCCTCCAATTTTTTGGGCTTCATGGTTGTAACTTGTAAACATGCTTACATTTCATTGATGTTGACTATGTAAAGCCCATTGTCTTCTTGGCATGTGGTATTCTGGGTTGGCGGTTTAGCCCATATTAAGTCTAGCATTGTCATTGCCGATTGGTTTTGAGTTTGACGCTGTAATTCTTAGGTTATTAGAGGAGGCAATCTACATGTCAGGTCAATAGTCATATGTATTCCACGTCACCTAGTCTGTCATGTGTTTGGCTTTTGTGGCCCCACATATGAGAGGGTGTGTTGAGGGTATTCCCATATTAGGAATGTTAAGCCTTGCTGCCAATTGGGTTTGGTTGTATGCTAGCTTTAATTCTTTCAAGTTGTATGCCAAATTACATAAGTTCATGCTCTATGTGATTGTGTCACTTTAACAAGGGTTCTGTCATAACAGGATCTGTATTCGCCCTAGCAAATGCGTGTGAAGATGTTTTAAATTTTCTTATCACCTTTGTTCTGTTTTCTTGCTGGTTACACCCCCATCATATGTTGCAGGATGAGCTGAAGGCATGGTGGTCTGCGACCTCAAAGGGCAATGGCAAGCTTCCATCTGAAGAAGATTTGAGAGAACAAGTGAAGAGAAAAACAATGCTAGGCTTGTAGTTTTAGGCATTTATTCATTCCTGGCCTTTGTTTGAATTTTGTTATGCAAAATGAAGAGTGGGGAGGGGGGGTTCTGCTTGACGTCTTATGTACATGATTTTTCTGAAATTTTTTTCGTTGGATATTTTTTGTGTACATGAAGGGCTATCTGCAGCTGAAACTAGGAATTGTAGTCAATTAAAGATTATATACGAAGGACTTCAAGGGGTATATTTTTAGGCAATGTCCTAATGATCCCGACACAGTAGCTATTGGTAAGGGTGGCGCTTCCACAGCGCAGGTGGGCGACTTTCAACTGTAGATGTGTGCGGGGCTCATAATGACTTCTAAATCCAAAGGAAGCCTATAGAAACTCTTTTAAGTTTCATAAGAAAAACAAAAAATAATCCGAATGTATCTTTGTTTTGATGGACTGTTATTTAATTCATTGGTTTAATTATATGGTAGGGATTATTCATGTATAACAAGAGGAATGTCAAAAACCAAATATAACAAGAAAATGTGACTTAAGCAGTGTGGGAACCTAATTAAATCAAATCCTATGTCAAATAATTCTTACCATTTGGGGATTATTTGACCAAATTGGGAATTAATCAACATAATTGGGAGTTACTCAATTTAATTGGGAATTATCCAATTAAATTGAATGTTACCTAATTAGGTTGAGATTTGATTTGGTTAATTACCACGATCCCCAATTAAATGAGGAGTTACCTAATTGAATCGGGATTTGATTTGATACCTACCACAATTAGGGATTTGATTTACCCTAATAAATCAAATCCCTAATTAATCAAATCAATCCCAAAAAGGGGAGGAATAATTCCCTTCCATCTACGGAATTATTCCTCTGAAACCCTAGCCTCCGAGACCACTATAAAAGCATAGCCACACACAAGGGTTGAGGTACGTCAGAATTACTACTAAAATCTCTACAGAAAATTCCTCTCAAACCCTAGCCACCTCTTTTCTCTCTCTCTTTTACATAAGGCTCCGGCCACCCAATTTATATTATAAACACATCCCGTACCCTATTTTAGCTATCGTTTCTCTACGGATCGATTGAACTGACTTAGGCATCGGAGGGCCTTTGGCCAACACCCCCCGGGTGTGGTCCTCTTATTTGTTCTATTTTGCAGGGAGAAAGAGGCGGCGAAGAAGAAAGGGGAATCTTTCGAACCGAATATTCTCGTGGGGAAATTTGCTCCCACAAATTGGTGCTTTCATTGAGAGCACGAGTTATACTCAACGCGTGCTCAAGGAATCCGTTCCTCCTATTTTCCAATCCACCGAAGCCTTCCAAACAACCATGGTTGGAAGCATGAACACGAGAGGCAAAGCCGCCGCGATGGCTAGATCCGCGACGGCCCAAAGCCACTCCACCCACGATCCCGCGATCGACATGGTGGCACCGCCACCTCTCACCACCGCACCGGCCACCGCCGCCGAACATGGTGGAACTTCCCATCAAGGTGGACTCGTTACCACCGCCGACCTAGGGCCGGTCTTGGAGCAACTCCAAGCATTCCCTCCATTGCCTCCACGCGCGACGCACGCTCCTGCATACACCTCCAATGAAAACCTAGCCCGTGTGCAGTTGGGCTCCACACACTTCTCTCCTCCCGATCCACGAAGTCAAGCAGACCTTAATCTAAGAGTTGACCAGCTAGCTCAGAGAATGGACGACCAAAGCAATCTAATGAGGCAGCTCATCAACCAAATAGGCTTTGCTCAAAACCTTGGCCTTGGACAACCGGGCGAGGAGAGAAGGCTGGACGAATGCGCTGGTGGACGACTCGACGTCCGTGCCCGCTTGGGCCCGCAGGGAAATGTACATCAAAGGCTAGGCCCCCAAGGAGGTCAGCCAAACAACCATCGCAACGAGGATCGCGAAGAAAGGCGTTCAGCTGTCTACTCGCAGAGAAGCGTTCTCGAAAGGCTAGGCCCCCAGGGAGGCCAGTTGGATAACCCTCACAATGAGGACCATGAGGAAAGACGCTCCGTTACTCACTCTCGAAGAACCAATTCTCGTCGACAAGCTACAGAGAATCTTTCGCAGGCGCAGTCCACCAACACTCCAACTAGGCAGCGCAGGCGAGAAGGTCGACCCTCGGAGGACAATGAGGAAGTCAGTCAATCCCGTGGAGGTCGCCAGCGTAACAAACTAGCAATGTGTGCAGAGGACGTTGAGAAGCTCGTGAATGACCGACTTCGAGACTTGAAGACCGGAGGAAACTTCGAGGATTCACTACGTAAGGAGATGGACCAGGTGAACTCTACGCCTTTCACCCTCGATATCGAGCAGGCCGTTCACCCGAAGCGATTCTCGACACCCTCGTTCATACACTTCAAAGGGGATTCCGATCCCGAGAGCCACTTAAAACACTTCAAAAGTGTTATGATCCTCCACCAGGCTAACGACGCGCTAATGTGCAAAGTATTTACAATAACCTTGCGAGGAGCAGCCCAAGACTGGTTCCACACCCTACCATCCAGGTCGATCAGCAGCTTCAAGGAGCTAGCTTACGTCTTCACCAAAGAATACACCTCTTACCGGACAATCAAGAAGAACCCTGACCACTTGTACAACCTGCGCAAGAAGTCTGACGAATCCCTTCGAGATTACATCAAGAGATTCAAGGCGGAAAAGGCGAACATTGTAGGATGTGACGACCGAATCGCGTCCTCCGCTTTCAAGAAAGGTCTTCCAGCTGAGCACGACTTGTACCGCGAGCTGACTATCACTCCCAGCCAGACTCTGGCAGAGGTCTACGCGACTGCGGAACGCTACGCGCTCTGGGATGACGATCGAATCGCCGCAAAGAAGTCTACAAAGCAGGAAGATCAGCCGACTAAACGGGCAAGCCAAAGAGGCGGATTTAACAACAGGAACAAGGACAAGCGCAGGTCGCACCCACAAGAGGAGGCTACGGCAGGAGAGAACTATACCAAGTTCACCATCCCCATACATCAAATCTTAGCCCAAGTGAAGAACAAACCTTGGGTAAGAAGACCACCACCATTGAAAGGAGATCCGGACAAGAGGGACACTAGCAAATACTGTGCCTTCCATGGAACGCACGGACACACTACGAACAACTGCTTCGCTTGGAAAGCGCATCTTGAAGAACTCGTGAGAGAAGGTCACTGCACAGAATTCATTGCGAAGCAGGCCATCCAACGAATTGAAGATCGAGACACCGCCAAAGAGCTGCCTCAGAAGGTCATAAGGATTAACACCATCCTAGCCGACTCCGAGGAGTCTGGGCTGACCAGCAAGGAAAAGAAGAGGAAGATCAAACAGGCCACTGGGATCTCCCAAGTCTCGACCGACCTTCCACTAGCAGAGGACGATCCTGTGATCGGCTTCCAAAAGAAAGATCTGATCGGCCTCGACATGCCACATAACGACGCCCTTGTCATCAGCATTCAAATCGCTCAGGCCATGGTCGACCGAATCCATGCAGA
>NC_047650.1:2147301-2188148 GCF_902201215.1 Prunus dulcis | reverse complement strand
TTCACCTCTTGGAGATTTGGCAGCAGCTTTTCTCTTTGAGAGAGATTCAGCAGAACATTCTTCCTGTCCGCCAAGCAGATCGTTAGGGTCAGGATTGTTCTGCTTCCACCTTTCGACATCCTCGACATGGGGCAAACCACCGTCTTCCTCCTGGTATTCACTCAACAGCCAGCGCCACTCGCGAAACCTTAGAGGGATGTTCAAAGCACGACGGACCTTAGCCATGTCCGGCCCAAGCTCCAATTGCTTGCTGATGTCACTCACTACAAGCAGAAGACAGAAGTTAGTCAGCCACACTTCAAGAAATTCAAATAAAAGGAGCGCATTAAAAATTGCAAAGAGACATAGCATCGCAGTAGGTGATGGGAACAAGTGGGCCGTCACCGACATTGCCTTCCCACCGTTCGCTGACCTTCAACACATCGTCATGCCAATCGTGATCCCCTTGACTAAGACTGTTGAACAACTTGGCCTTATAGACGTGAACTTGGGCATACCGCTCGAAGTGCCTCACTTCGAAAAAATAAAAGAACTCTCGCACCTTCATCTCCAACACGAAGAAACGACTCAGATTCTCGAAGCACATGATCGCCCGGTAAACGTTTGGAGTACATTGGCTCGGAGCACACCCCATGGCGCAGAACACCTCATTGAAAAGCTTTGACAGCGGGAATTTGAAGCCCAAGGAGAAGTAAAAGGGACGGAAGGTGATGATCCTAGCATCAAGATCATTCGCATCCACCAAAGGCTCGTTGTCCTTCCGAGACTTCAATAGCTTGACTCGCACGTCATCTGGAACTGAGCATCAGTCGTGACGCGATGCAAGTTGGCCACGAACTTCTTGCTATGCACTATGGAGCCTCCCCATAAATACAAAGGGACCTGAGAACTTGGAGCCTTGCTACCATCTCCGGAAGACATGGTTGATCAACAAGTAGCTGCAAAAAGAAAAAAATTCTACATGTTAGAATGCAACAAAAAAAAAAAAACAAGAACAGCAGCAGCAACAAAAAAAAAAAGGGCAGCCCAGTCCAACTCGCGCCTCTAGCCCAGCACGGAGGCCCAGATCGCGCAGACCAGCTCCAGCTCGCGCCGTGGCCCATCGCCTCCTGCCCAGCAGCGTCTCCAGGCCGCTGCTCCGAAGCCCAGCGCCTTGGGCTTTCCACGCGCAGCTCACATCTCGCGCCAGGCCCAGCATCTCCTTGCCTCAGCTGCAGCCTGCTTGCTTCAGCAAGAGCCCATTCCGCACCAGGTCAGAAGCCTCTAGACCTCCATGCTCGAGCCCAAAGTAAGCAGCCTCAAGCCTGCTGACCTCCCAACGCCCCCAGCTATGTTTCAAGGCATAGACATGCACCCCTTTCAGCTCCCTTCATCGACTAGAAGGCATGATTGAAGCTGCCAAAAATCGGAACAAAGACAAAAAAAATATATAACCCAAGTCTAATTACCTTGGGTGCGCGGGGAGGACATGAACTCAAGAAGAATGGAAAAATTATCCAAAGCTTACTTTCTCTCACTAATGAAATCGGAATGGATTTTGGATGTGAAGAATAAATTGGAGGAGCCCTACATTTATAAGGATAAAAATTCGTTGACCTATAAGGAATCGCAAATTCTTTCCAACTTGGGAGTTCATAAAATTGGCAAGTCAAACACCTCCTCTATGCAGGAGCCCAAGTCCACGAAGGAAGCCCAGTTACAGCTGGACAGCCCAACGGATAATTTACATCTCCTACATGCCACCACGCGCCATGCAGAAGCTGGGGGGCATTTGTGGGAACCTAATTAAATCAAACCCTAGGTCAAATAATTCCTACCATTTGGGGATTATTTGACCAAATTGGGAATTAATCAACCTAATTGGGAGTTACTCAATTTACTTGGGAATTATCCAATTAAATTGAACGTTACCTAATTAGGTTGAGATTTGATTTGGTTAATTACCACGATCCCCAATTAAATGAGGAGTTACCTAATTGAATTGGGATTTGATTTGATACCTACCACAATTAGGGATTTGATTTACCCTAATAAATCAAATCCCTAATTAATCAAATCAATCCCAAAAAGGGGAGGAATAATTCCCTTCCATCTACAGAATTATTCCTCTGAAACCCTAGCCTCCGAGACTACTATAAAAGCATAGCCACACACAAGGGTTGAGGTACGTCAGAATTACTACTAAAATCTCTACAGAAAATTCCTCTCAAACCCTAGCCACCTCTTTTCTCTCTCTCTCTCTCTCTCTCTCTCTCTCTCTCTCTCTCTTTTACATAAGGCTCCGGCCGCCCAATTTATATGATAAACACATCTCGTACCCTATTTTAGCTATCGTTTCTCTACGGATCGATTGAACTGACTTAGGCATCGGAGGGCCTTCGGCCAACACCCCTCAGGTGTGGTCCTCTTATTTGTTCTATTTTGCAGGGAGAAAGAGGCGGCGAATAAGAAAGGGGAATCTTCCGAATCGAATATTCTCGTGGGGAAATTTGCTCCCGCAAGCAGTATGGCCCTTTCGTAGAACATGATCGATGAACTGAGAGACTTAATTAAAAGAGAAATTAGTTCTTGTTCCTCGATTAGAATTTGCCATGCACCATCTCCACCTCCATGTTAGGTTCACCACTTATATATTTCTTCAAGAACTTGACACCAAACGCTCTCGTTAGCGGTGGAACATAACCCGCTGGAAGTTTTGTTATGATCAATGGACAATTGTTTAGCCATACCATTCTTGCGGCTACCATCAGTTTAGAGGATTGACCTTTGCAGTTCATTAATATTGCCGTAACTGCAGTTGAAGACGATTTCCCACTAAAACCAAATTCATATGATTTCTCCATAAGTCTAGTTTCAGAGCAGCTCCACCGCTGCACCCAAACCAGGCAAAAGGCCCCCATGGCAAGCTCAAACAGCCTCCAACGCGAGAGAGCAGGTTCGGGCAAGCCCAAGGGTAGGTTTCGCCTGGGCTTCAGCCCAAGGACTGTGACGTCAGCACACGGTAATTCAAATTTTTTTTACCGTTAGCACGTGAACACGGTAAAAAAATTTGACTTCCGCTTGCTGACAGAATCCAACGGGCATGTGCCAAGTGTGGCAACCGGGACGCTTCGATCGGTTTTTTTCCAGAAATCCGACGGTCCTCCTTTTTTGGTTAAAAAAATTGCAAAAAAAAAAAAAAAATCCAAAAAATTCTGAAATTTTTTTATAAAAAATACCAAAAAATTATGTATTTTTTCCTTATAATTACCTAACCATTTTATTTACTTTCCACACCAAATCTTCATGCAATTTCTTCTCCATCCAATATTTTTTACTCTCCACTCACATTATTCACTTTTCACACCAATTCTCCATGCAAACTCTTCTCCTTCCAATATTTTTTACTCTCCACTCACATCACTTTCCACGCCAATTATCCATACAAACTCTTCTTCTTCCAATAATTTTTACTCTCCACTCACATTTTTCTACTACTTTCCATTTGTATTAAAAAAATAAAAATAAATGGCATCTTCTGTCGAAGCCGGAGGCTCGTGGACAACTCAGGAAGATATTGCGTTGTGTCAGTCTTGGGTGAACGTTAGTCATGACCCTATCACGGGCAATGAGATGAAGTTCCATTATATGTGGAGCAAAATTCATGGAGAATTTTGTCAAAGATCGGGTTCCATTCGGACCGAAATGGCCTTGTCTAGTAGATGGAAACTTCTGAATAAAGAGTTAGGGAAATGGAGAAATGCCTTGACAAAAGCAAGGGAGAACATTCGAAGCGGTCAAAATCTATCCGATGAGGTAAAATATTTATAATTGCCATTTTAATCAATTTAATGTAACTTTTTTTTATTGCATATTCTATTTCTTTTTCTTGCATAATCTTTTTTTTTTCTTTTTGCATTTCCAATTTGTCTATATTTTCTTGCATAATCAATTTTATTCTTGCATTTCAAAATAGTTTATATTTTCTTGCATAATAATTTTTTTTTTCTTGCACTTCCAATTATTTATTTTTAATAGATCATACAAGCACAAATGTGGTTCGGTGCCATGGGGCAAGGCAAAAAAAGTTTCGTGCATTTTCAATGTTGGGAAGTTGTGAAGGATTGTTCGAGATTCAAAATTATTCCCACCGGTCCGCGGTTGTGTTGAATGAGACGCCGCTCCACGATTCACCATCAACCGATTCGCCATTGGACTCCCCAATGGAAACGGAGTCACCACTCCCACGTCCGCCGAGACCTATTGGGAGAAAGGCGGCAAAGGCCAAGAGAGGGGGCACTTCGAACAATGAATGTGTACAATTATTGGAGCAAATAGCTAAGAACACCTCACTAAGAATTGAGAGAGACTTGAAAAGAGATGAAGTGGACAAGGCACGAGAGGAAACATTTGCAATTCAACAGCAACATGCACAAGAAAAAGACATGGATGATAGAGAGATGAAAATCATGGCCATGGATACGAGCCATATGTCTCCTGAAACAAAGGCCTATTGGAAGCATAGACGAAGGGATGTGATGAGAAGAAAACTTTTCCATGACGACGGACCTAGCAATACGGATTGGTTAAATGATGAAAACCATTAGGTTGTATTGAAACACCTTTGCCATATGTTGTATTGTTGTATTGTTGTATTATCCTTTAATTTGTTGTATTGTTTCCTTTTTATTCAATAAAAAAAGCATTAAATAATATGACTATTTATTAAAAACATTTGAGCATCAAAACAAAGATTAATTAAAAACAAACCTTAATTTATTGCAAACAACACACAAAACAAACCATACATAAAAGCATAATAATAATAAAAAAAAGCATAATTCCAAAAAACACCACACACAAAATAAAGCATAATTAAAAACAAAGCATAATTCCAAACAAAGCACTAATCTTGACTTCATCCATTGTGATTGCCTTTCATCTCCCACAAGTGCTCGATCAAGTCAACTTGACGTCTCTCGTGAACATATGAAGATTGCATTTCTTGATAACGATCAATCATGGGGTTGTTGAATCGACCATCCCGAAGTAACGGTTCGGGCTCCATTGGTAGTCCATTTGGTCCCATCGGCCTTTCATATATTCTTGTCAACGCCGTGTTCATGGGATCGGGTTCAAACACCTCTAGAGCATCGTAGTCATACTCATCCTCCACAATCATGTTGTGGAGGATGATGCAAGTCATCATAATACTCCGCAGCACCTCCTCATCTAGCATCCGAGCAGCACCCCTAATAATTGCCCAACGAGCTTGCAAGATACCGAAACACCTTTCCACGTCTTTCCTGTAACCTTCTTGAAAGGAAGCAAAGCTTCTTTCCTTCTCGGATTGGGGATTCGGAATTGTTTTCACGAATGTCGTCCACCTAGGATAAATTCCGTCGGCAAGGTAGTACGCACCAGAGTATACGGTATTGTTGATTTGGTACGTGACCTGGGGGGAATGACCTCGCAATACCTCGTCGAACACCGGGGATTGACCAAGGACATTGAGGTCATTCTGAGATCCGGCAACCCCGAAGAAGGCATGCCAAACCCAACAGTCGAATGAAGCTACGGCCTCCAAAATTATACTTTTTTGGCCCTTTCGATTCCCGTACTCTCCTTGCCAAGCAGTAGGACAATTCTTCCACTGCCAGTGCATGCAATCAATGCTTCCAATCATGCCTGGGAAACCTCGAGCCTCTGCTTTTTGTAGCAGCCTTTGCAGGTCCCTCGGCGTGGGTTTGCGAAGGTACTCCCTCGTGTACAAATTTTCCACTGCATCACAGAATCTCACCAAGCACTCTAGGATAGTTGATTTTCCCATCCTTGCAATCTCATCCACCTGCTCTGCAGATGCCCCATAAGCAAGCATCCGCAAAGCAGCTGTAAGTTTTTGCTCCGGGATAAGACCCAAAACTCCAACAGCATCATGCTTTTGAATGAAGTATGTGTCGTAATTACAAATATCATGCATGATTTTTTTGAAACAAATGTGGCTGCATTCTATATCTCTCTCGAAACTTATGAGCAGGATATAATGAATTTGGGATAAAGTAATCCTCCAAGAGATTCTTACCCCGAGACTCCTACGTCTGTCCACATTTGGGGCACGAGGACGACGGTGTTGCCTTGATTGATTAAGCATACACACCGCTGCTGCAAGCATTTGTTCCTCTTCTTCATCGGCGTCCCGATCTTCTTCAGCACGTCTACGCCGGATTTCTTCCCTTTCTTTCTGTTGCCTCTCCAACACCCTCCTCAAGTTTGACATTGAGAGTAGAATGTGTTTTGTAAAATCTGATAAATGAAGGAATAGATAAGAGATGGTGTGAGAGGTATGAGTTGATGGTGTAGTTTTATAGAGGGATTCAGAAGATAGAGATGACACGTGGCACAATTTTAGAGGGTGAAAATCTTATCTGAAATCTGAGATTATAATTTTTAAAAAATATCTGAAAATCTTATCTGACATGAGACACATGACACAATTTTAGAGGGTGAAAATTTTATCTGAAATACGAGATTATAATTTTTTTTTAATGAATATCTGAAAATCTTATCTGGAATAAGACACGTGGCAACCGAGATTCTCATTCGAAAATCTTTTCTGAAAAATAATGGACACGTGACAACCAAAAATCTTATCCGAAAATTTAATTACAAAAAATTATCAAAATTAATGGTTTAAAGTATTAAAAAAAAAAAAAAGGAAATAAAGTATAATGAAAGCAAGACTTCAAGTAGTCAGGAATTGAATGACTCTCATAGCCATCAAATTGAGCAAATAGTCCTATTTCATAATCACCCATCTTCCTAGTCTCTGCTACAGCATCGTCTTCCATAGGTTGTAGGTTATGTCCCTCTACCAGGCACAGGCCGTACGTTGCATTTACAAGAAGCTTTGAATCGTTTGACATCTTATTCTTTCTCTTTCTAGAGTCATGCGGAATATCTACTCCTGATGATATTGTTGAACGTTGAATTTCTCTAGCTGAAATATCTGAAGAAGATTTTGGAGCTTTTCCTAATTCAACTTTGGTTTTTGCACTGGAACTTGACCTAACTATTCCCTCCAAATGATGGAGAATTTTACTACCATCTTTTATAATTGTTGTAGGGATAATCTTTGATTAGTTTCCACAACCACTAACACTCATGAAATCATTGCAAGGACAGTCATTGTCATCATCATTATTATCACAAGTCTCCCCCAAGAAATATGTTCCATGCCTCCACTCTTAATTCATTATTTCCATCTAACAAACATTATTTATAGGGAAAATAAAATGTTTGTTTTTATTTAAAGAAAATACTTACTTTGAAAGTACGAACTATCACTTTTCTGCCAATCATAATTTGACATGTGTGCAAAAACAAATGGTTGTTGTAATGTGTTTCCACTGAAAAGATCATATGCCGATGCTTGACTCGTGGGAAACAAGAATGACTATTTATAATCAAGTATATATATATATTTTTTAAAATCAATAAAGTTCTGTTATTCCATGTTGGAGTTCTTTTAAAATAATAAAATTTCCCTTATTTCATCGATATTCTCTCAAAATAGTCAAGTAACTTTCACAAGAACAAAATTCTATCACCTTATATATATAAAAGAAGTGACTTTTGGGATATGCCTAACTAGTGAACAGAGAACTTGGAAGGATGTGAGAGAAATAAAGAGAATCTTTGGTGGAAAATATAAGCACAGTGGCAATCATTAACATCGCCATTATCACCACAAAGCCTCCACTACCAACTTTCTTTCCAAAGCCATACTCTGGAATCATAATTTCCAAGTAAACATAAATAAATACATCGTTTAAAGAGAAATTAAGAAATTTTTTCCTCAGTTAATTATTTGTTTAAGTAATTAAGATAAAATATTTAATTTGAGAGAAGCTCTTCTCAATGATTGCAGTTATTATTTGGTTAAAGTATTGAATGTGCATTATCATTTGGCTAAAGTAGCACATCAAAGTTTACGACTGATTTCAACCGTTGAAACTTCTTGCACGTTTCATCCCCATTTGAATTAATAAACACTTAAGTTGCCTTCTAACCATCTTCTCACACGCTTAGGTTGCCTTTTAAATACAAAACTTAACATTCCCATGCTGAGTTTCTAACCACTAAACATTAGGTAGTAATTCTTCAAAGTTGAAATCACATATTATTAAACAAACGAGAGAAACTGACAAACAAAACTATGAATTGGTTTTTTTTTTTTTTTTTTTTGCATACATAAAATGAATTCCATATTACATTTGGACTAGGATTGGGCATTCAAATTGCAAAAAACAAAAACAAAATCACAAAAGGGGCTAGTCGAATTCATCTGTCCGATTTGGAGTGGGTTTTTTTTTTTCTTTAACACGCGACAAAAATCCATTGGTATGAAATGGCAAAATTTGAACAAAAAGTAATTAAGTTTGACAACAAAGTTTGGCACGTTTAAATAATTTAACAGGTTTGATGCTCACCCTTAAAATGTTAATAAAACTAAATAATTTATGTCTCTCTTTCTCTCTTTCTTTCTCTCTTTGAGTTAACTCAAAATGCCGGTTCCACAGTTTGCACATTAAAAAAAAAAAAATTGTAAGTTGATGAAGAATGTGTATGTCATGAAGATTGAGGACCACGTTTATCATCGTTACCAATTAATCTTTATGTACACATTCTTTTCTCTCCAATAAACCAATTCTTACGTCACAAAATACATACGAAAGAATTGCATGTATAATCTTCTACAATTGATGATACAAAACATCTACAACCCATCATTGTTTTTTTCTATATGATAATATATTACTAAGGATGGGTAATGTACGAATGCATGCATATAATACAACACACAATTTTAGTTGAAAAGGAAAATAATGACACAACACTATTTGAAGCAGTTGACTTGGTTTGTGACCTGCAAGTTGGAGGCAGTCAACAACTACTGTCTTAGTTACAAGATAGATTGGTAGCTGCATAATCCATCGACTTAACTGGAGTTAGTGCCTGCTAATTTCCTTCAAACTCAAAAAGTTGGCTAACTAAATCCATATTTTCATGACAAAAGCTTTTTGAAGATCTAAAGAAAAGTTTAAGTGGTGGTGATATTTAATTTAAAAGGAAAATTAATAAGCTTCTAAGAGCGTTTTCATCCGTCGACTGCAGCTCGGGTAGGACAGGGCCCAAGCCTAGGGAAGCGCTTCTAGTGGGCCACGCTTGCTAGGGCAAGCTATGGGATCCATGCAACCGGGCTAGCCCGCAGGCCAAACTAGCCTGACCTCTAGCCTAGGTTTGCTAACGTCAGCGATGACATCAACAATTAAAAATAAATAATAATAATAAATACTAAAAATTTCAGAATTTTTTTAAAATATAAATACTTAGTCATATTCTTCACTTCCCACACCAAAACTCTATACAAATTCCTCTTCTCATATCTCATGTGAATAGTGGTTGCCATGACATTGGATGGAAACACCACAACCTTTTGCAATGGCTGCCACTAATAGCCATGCCATGCCCTTACCCTTTGTCATGACAAATGGGTTGAAGGCCAAGAGGCAATGGGAGGCAAGGGTTGTTACTATTCATTTGAATAGTGGCAGCCCTTGCAAAAGGCAAAGTGTGTTTTCACCAATTGTCATGACAAATGGCAAATACTATTCACTTTTTGTGTGTGTGTGTGTGTTTTTTTTAATTTTTATAATTTTAATTGTAATTTTTTTTAATAAAAAAATTTACCTAAACAATTAATTTGGAGAAGATTTTCGAATAAGATTTTAAGTTCCCACGTGTCAATATTTATTATAAAATTCATATCTCATAATTCGAATGATTTTGTCAGATAAAACTTTCGGATAAGATTCTCGGTTACCACATGTAGATATTTATTTAAAAAAAATAAATCTCAAATTTCAGATAAGATTTTAGGATAAAATTCTCAGTTGCCACGTGTCGATATTTATTATAAAATACAAATCTCAGATTTCAGATAAAATTTTCACTCACTAAAATCGTGCAACGTGTCATCTTTATCTTTTAAATTTCTCTATAAAACTAGAGGCTCAACTCATACCTCTCACACCAGATCTTCTCTATCCTTTCATTTCTCAGATTTTAGATTTCACACTCCACTCTCAATGTCAGACATAAGAAGATGCTTGGAGAGGCAAGAGTGAGAAATTAAAGAAAGAAGACGTAGACGAGCTGAACAAAAAAGGGTGCAGCAAGAAGATGATAAACAATGGCATCAACTCCATTATTGCTTTGTTTTCATTCTTTATTAGTTCTCTATTTGTATTGGATTTTAACTTGACTTCTTGTCCGGCTTCTGGTGAAAGTATTTGGCAACATCCATGCTTTAAGATATTATACAGATTAAGCACGTTGACAATACTAT
Source organism: Prunus dulcis (assembly GCF_902201215.1). NCBI lineage: Eukaryota > Viridiplantae > Streptophyta > Magnoliopsida > Rosales > Rosaceae > Prunus > Prunus dulcis. The sequence continues at coordinate 2,177,761 of NC_047650.1, read as the reverse complement.
ATCATTTTATTTGGCCTTATTGGTTTAAAGGAAAAATGGTGATCACCATCTTCCATGAGAATTTCTGAACCGATGATTGGAGTGAGTCACATAATTATAAGCTTTTGGTTTATATTGTTCCAAAATTATTAAAGTTCTTTTTCTTTTTTTCATTTTAAAATAACAAAACTAAAATCTACCTTGGTTAGGTTCTTAGATTCAATTATCGGACCACATGACTCGTGGGCAACAATCATATTTATCTTCTTAATATTGAAAGATGTTTTGTAAAAAGAAAAAAGAATCAAATTATTGTGATAGGAATAGAATAATATATCATGACCCACATTTTGTAAAGGCACGAGCCCCTCGTTGTCAAAGTGATTAAAAAAACAGCAACAAATGCTCAATCCTGTCGAGTGAGTCCAACCAAAGCTGTATGCCTCATTCCCATCAAAGCCAAAGCATTTGACTCTCCCAAACTGTATAACTCAAAGTGAATTTGCTCGGATTTTCAACAAGATGCAGCAGCACCATGGTAAGCCTTAACCCAACCCATCTCTCTCTCTCTCTCTCTCTCTCTCTCTCTCTCTCTAATATCAAAACTCTGTTTGATGATATGTTTTTAGATGTTGGTGGGTATGCCAAGGTCAACCTCACAATGCACATCTTAGCTGCCGTCTTTGTTGGGCTCGCGGCTGTCGCTTCCACCAGTAGCTGTCGCCGGAAAAAGTCGTCCAAGGCGTTGAGAGCCCCAAACAACATCTTCCCGCGGATAGACAGGACAGAATCCGGCCGTGTCGGAAATATCGAGAGATTCTCCCATTATGTTGGTAATGTTATATCATGTAGGAAACACCTTACGTAGCTTATTGGATTTTACTCACAAATTTTATCTCCTTTTTGTGTGATAATTATTGTCATGAACACACAATTATTTCTAAAAATACATTAAAAATTTTTCCAAATTTGTTTGAGCAGCTAGGCAACTGGGAATTTTAGATGCAAATGAGTGTCCCCAGCTATGCAAGTTAGCTTATGATTACTTGAGAAAATCCAAAGGGTGTGAAGATAGCATCTTTGCATATCTGGCTTCAGAAGCAGATGCAGATTCTCTGTGCATAAGTTTAATGCAAGAATTTGATATATGCATCCTCACTTACTTTGCATTTCATTGGAGTCAAGCTACTCTTATGATATCTCAGGTAAATATTTTTACATTCTTATTTTAACTTCTGAAGACAAAAAGTCCAACCAGAAAATTAATATATAAATAAACTAGCACATTTGGGTTTCTTTTCTTTTCTATTTTATTATTTATTCACCTTCTTTTTATATTCTTTTTCTTCATCTATCAACTTCTCCATGGCTAACTTGCAGGTTTTGAATGTAGAGACTAAGAAGAAAACGAAGCTCAAAGACCTAGTATTGAAAGCTACCAGGTTACTTTCTCTTACATTTATTTCCTTCACTTATAGCACATAAATATATTTTCCTTTTTTCAAATAAAATTATTCCTGCAATTCGTCTTGATAAAAGAAAAGTACCAAAAATAGATTAAATTGAGCAAAATGTATCCCAACTAATTAAGTCGCCACTAGGATTTCACTGAGCCCTTGCCTTTGCTCCACTAGCCCTTGCTCTATTAGCAAGGAGTGGACTACGTATATTTGAATCGTAGAATTATGACTTGTATCGAGCAATTTTCGTTAACAACATCAACAAATGTTTTTCGCTTTTTTTTTTTGGGGTACCCTCTGTTTTCAATAATCCAATATCGAATTGCTCTTAGAAAAAATCAAAATTAAGAAAGAAAAAAAGGCAAAACCCAGGCTCTCATGAAAGTCGCCTACTTTGGAAAAACAAACCATTTTTAACCCTGTCTTTTTAAGAATTTGGTACTTACAACGATAAGTGTACCTTTCATCTCTACTTTATTAAAGAAGTAAAGTAAGCACCACTTTTATAAGCCAATAATGAATGGATAAGTCTCCCCTTTGAGATGCGTTAGTGACCTCACGAACTTTGTTTTTAATAGTTTACGTATTTATCCCTTACACTTCTGTTCCTGTTGAATTCTCCGCTCTCAAATTTTTTTTTTTTAATTAAAAAAAAAAAAACTCAAAACACAAAATACTTAGCCCTCCGAGAAAAAAACAAAAGAATGACACAATAGATATATCAATAAAGACTAAGGCCGAGTCGTTTTCATGTACATTGTGGTCAGAAAACCAATAAAATATCACAACAAACGCATCTGTTGGGAACTGTCAGATTTGGACACATTTGCAATGGCGATAATGAATTTTCCTTTTAGAAATACTACACGCATACACCAACTCCCTTCCATAGGGTGGATGGATCCTTCAAAAGTCATACATGATTTTATAATTTCTTCGTAAAATCCAAGTCATGTGAGAGAGTTGAGATAACTATTTTTTTTTTTTTGGTCAAAACAATAGTTGTGTTGAAAGAATACAAGCATATGGAAGGAGCTCAAACCATTAACCTAGCTTATAATTCTTACATATATCTCCCCACCAATTGAGCTAAACCCTACGAATTTCAGCACGTACCAAATTAACTTGTCGTAGAAGTGTGTATGTGTAACATTTTAGAAAGGGAAAAACAATATTTTGCATGTGTTAGGAGAATATTAGAAATTAATGAGACTATTTTATATCATTTGTGCCTAATCTTTGGGACTGTATTTGACTTTGGTTTCATAGGAAGCAGAGATTTGAGAGGATCAGCAAGGAACTAAAAGTGACAAGGGTGTTCTCTACGTTGGTGGAGGAAATGAAAGCAATAAAGGCAGAATCACAGTGTACGGACGTGATGATGCCGGTGGCCCATAGTGAGAGGAGCCCCGTGCTTCTACTTATGGGTGGTGGGATGGGCGCTGGCAAGAGCACTGTGCTCAAAGACATTCTCAAAGAGTAATTTTATCAAACACTTTGGGGTCATATTATTTATTGATGATGTAGTAGTTAATGATATTGATGGAGTGTGCTAATTAGTGGGGCATATATGTGCAGGCCATTCTGGTCAGGAGCAGCAGCAAAGGCTGTGGTTGTGGAAGCAGATGCTTTCAAAGAGACAGATGTGATTTACAGAGCCCTCAGTTCTAGAGGTCACCACACTGACATGCTCCAAACTGCTGAATTGGTAAATCTCTCTCATGACATCTCAGAGATTCATTATAAGATTAACATGTATCAACAATCATTCACTACGTCTATATTATTATATATCTGTTACATGGGAAGTGAACAAAATTTCTCATTTGTGGCCAAAAATATGAAGACATCTTATGCTATGTAAGTATGTGTTACCTTTTGCTTCACACACGAGATGATATGAGAAACTATGAAATATTGTAGAAGAGTAATGTTAAGGGGATCAAAATTTCGGAGTACATAAATTCGTCGAACAATGTAACAGTTGATGTATTAATTAACAATTAATTATATCACTAAATGAATTACATACATCATAAGGACTAGCTATTAATTTAGTGATATTTCTCCTTATTTGCGGCATCCCATTATAGAAGTCAAGTTATCTGATTTTATGAAATGACTGATTAACCAACACAGGTGCACCAATCATCCACTGATGCTGCATCATCGCTCCTAGTGACTGCACTCAACGAAGGACGGGATGTGATCATGGATGGCACCCTGTCGTGGGCACCCTTTGTTGAGCAGACAATCGACATGGCCCGGCACGTTCACAAATGCCGGTACCGGATGGGAGTTGGGTACAAGGTGGCTGAGGATGGCACCATTACTGAAAACTATTGGGAACGAGTGGGTGAAGAAGAGGATCTTCATGACCAGCAGAAGATTAATAGTGGACAGGAACCCAAGAGAAAACCATACAGAATTGAGTTAGTTGGAGTTGTTTGTGATGCTTATTTAGCTGTTGTTAGAGGCATCAGAAGAGCCATAATGGTTAGGAGGGCAGTGAGGGTGAATTCACAGTTGCAATCCCACAAGAGATTTGCTAGCGCTTTTTACGGATATTGCCAACTTGTTGATAATGCCAGGCTCTACTGCACCAATTCTATGACTGGCCCTCCCATGGTAAGTCTCGTAAGACTAACTTTTTAATACACATTTGTCTCATTACATGACGAGAGACTTGATGTGTTAGTACACGTTAATTGTCACATCTCGTGATCAGCTAGCTCGCTAATATGAGCTAAATCGCGCATATACATAGCATGAAATTTACTGACTAGAATTTGTGTGTAAATATGCAGCTGATAGGATGGAAGGATGGAGTCAACAGGCTACTGGTGGATATTGAAGAAATCAAATGCTTGACAAACTTAAGCAGTTTGAACTCTGATGCAGAATCCATTTACGAGCTTTATATGCAGAACCCAAGCCTTATACTAGAGCCTGGTTCTTGTTGGAAAGACTTTGTTTTGTCCCCTTCGAGGCCAAGCCTTCAGCAGAAGCTAAGAGCTATCATTCAAAAAATTGAAATTTCAAAGTCGCTAACAAATTAGATTGATCCATATTTGCGTGTTTATTTGAAATTTTGTGAATGGAAAATTTTAAGTATGCATTGGACTTTTATACACATTTCTGTGACAGGTTTGTTAAAAGAAAAGAAAAAGAAAGAAAATAATTCAATAACACTAACAAAATCATACCGTACATAAAAAAGAACAAACAAAATAAAACCACGCAAATGAAATAAAGTGCTACTTTGTACACACGCAAAAAAGAAAGAATGATGGTAAGAAGATGATCACATTTCTATCCAATGGGGAAAAAAGATTGACCAATATATTTGAGATAAACGGATGTCATTAACGGTTTATCACATAAGAAACTACAAAGAGTATGAATCCCACATTAGGGAATTGAAGCCTTGCTTAATACTATAAAACATCTTCGACCTCTTCACTCATTTCCAATTCGTTTTGAATTGGATGCTCCAATTCGTTTTGAATTGGACGCACAAGAGCAAACTACCAATGTAACCTGCCCCAACTTAGTTATTGTTTAGAAATACCAAATTATTTGAGCATTATACAAGTATGTACATTTTTCTTCACGAATAATACATACGTATTTTTGCATATTGGGCAATAACAAACGTACTATCCGCGTATTGAAATCATATATTTCACGTACTATTGAAAAAATTATTATATAACAGTCCAATCTTTTACCATATTCTTTTTAGAAAATTTCCAAATACATTCACTTGAGGGGAACAATCTGTAACACTCCAATTTAGGGGTGGGCATCTCATCCGATTTATCTGTGTACCGACCGTACCGTACCGACGGTTTGGTTTGGTTTGGTTAAATAATTATTTTTTAATTTTAATTATTTCGATCCGATCCATACCGAGATGTTTGGTTTGGTTAACGAAAACAATATTCCTAACCCGATGGAAACCCTCACAGATCCGATATTTATACTTACTCTATTTTTAAATACAAAACAAGAAGCCAAAGATAACTACAATCAGCATTTCTCTATCACTCATTTATCACTGCTGTATCACTGATTTATCACCATTCTATCACTGATTTATCACTCGGTACTGTAGCACTTTTTGGTTAGAGAGGAATTTATGAATTTCCTATGTTTTCCAGTTTTGACATTTGTCCCAGTTTTGACATTTGTCCTGTTTTTACTTGCAACTTTCCAACCGTTGATCCAAATTTTATATTTTTATATGGTTGGATTCAGCATGAAAAAATAAAGAACCCAACGTGGAACAAATGTCAAAATCATTTTACATAAATGTAGAGAATTCAGTAAATATAACACTCAAATGTTCAAACAACAAACACAAGTGGCTCCCAGTACATCTTGAGTATATATTGAATGATATAGTGACTAAGTTATTTGATTTCATACTTGGATGAATTAGACTATTGGATTTTTATATTTTACAAGGATGATTTGGTGTATTTATTCATGAACTTATGTTATGTGAAAGTATATAAATTGTATTTTTATTATTATGTTTTTATTACGGTATTACAGGCGTACCGAACCAATCCAAACCGAATATTAGGTTAACCGATCCGAAGTCTATTGAAGTTTTTATTTTGATTAACGGAAGAGAAAATGGTCTACCGAAGTCTTTAATTTGGTTAACAAAAGAGCTTTCTACCGTTCCGAACCGATCCGTGCCCAAGCATACTCCAATTGACCCCCAAAAAAAGAATGGTTGGGCTATAATGAGGGGTTTTTGTAAGGGGTTATAATGAGGGGGTCCTTAATAGCCGTTCGATCCAGTGTAAAGTTATTATTGGACTGTTGGATTGAAGCCCCTTATTGTAATCCCTCAACATAGCCCCTCATTATAGAAGCCCCCAAGAAAGAAAGACTCCAAGGGTTTGATTTAATTAGAGCCCAGTTCCTTGCCCCATGATCAGCCCAATAACCGAGCCCAATTTAAATCTCGTTCTAGGGCTACCCATAACCAGAGCACCACCACCCAATCGATAGATATAAATTCTGCTTGCAAAACCTCTTGCTTCTCGAAAACCCTAGCGGCCACAGATCCAAAGGTTTTTGAGCTTTTCTCCCACCTAGTGTTTCCGTTTCCGAAAGCTCCACAATCATGGTAAAACTTCAACTCCACACTCTCTGTGAATCGCATCATTTCACTCTTAATTTCTCTCTGTTGACTCTCTGTATGTTATCTGGGTTTTCAGGCGGACGTTGAGACCGATGTGGCGGCAGCTGGAGTTCCCAAGAAGAGGACGTTCAAGAAGTTCAGCTTCAGAGGTGTCGATTTGGATGCTCTCCTCGACATGTCGACTGATGAGCTTGTCAAGCTCTTCCCTGCCAGAGCTCGCAGAAGGTAAAGTATTTCACTCGAATCACTCGATAAAATCTGTTTTTGTGCTTTGTTGGTGGTTTTGTGAATTGGGTTTGAGTTCGTTGGTTTGGATTTGATGTGATGAATAGGTTTCAGAGGGGCCTCAAGCGCAAGCCCATGGCTTTGATCAAGAAGCTGCGCAAAGCGGTAATTTTCCTGAAGCTATTAGTTGAAAAATATTACATGTTTTGTGTTTGGATCTTGTATTTAGTTGGGTTATGTGATTTTTGATGATTGATGTGTTATTGTGAATGAGATGTGTTTTTTATTTTCGCCTTTTCATTTTTCTCCAAGTAATCAGCTGAAATTCATACTTTGTATTCAAAGTTGTGATTTATTAACGCTTTTGATGCATTATAGTTGATGGTAATGTCTGTCCTGAAGTTGCCTCCCATGCTCAAGCATATATGCAACGCATCAGTTTCTATCAAAATTGATTTTTCTTAGTGCAAATGATTTGTGTTATGAAAGTATAAACCCAGTATTACTGTTATTCCATATATGCTTGGTTTCATTTTGATTATTAAATATGGTATTGTGTTGGTTTGCCCGTCCATTCTTCTTATAACGTTCATATAAGCTTTGTGCTGAATTGTATGCTCACTGTAGAAATAAATTGTGTGCTCAATGTGGTAGTTTTAAGGGCCTTAAAAGTCATAATAGGAATGTGAAAGGGTGCTGGCAGGGCAGTATGTAAGTTGTGATTTGTTAGGCCCTTCTATTTAAAAAATTGCAATTGATCTAGCGAAAACCAAATTGAACTAATTTTTGAGTAAATTTACTTTAGAAAATTCATTGTTCTCCCATCATTGAATTTGCATAGAGCTATATTTCAACTGATGGATTGGTAACTTTTATGCACTTGTTGGTAGTGGAACTTGTATTTGTGGGTTCATATAAATAGGAATTTCACTTGAATGCCAGTGTTGGTTATCGTCTGGTTTAATGGCCGGTGACAGATGACCATTGATGTTGTAAAATACTATTTTGGTGTCAGAATCAAGTATTTTTGTTCCTTGTTCCTCCTGAGTCTTCTTGCCGGTGGTTGTATTGGCTGAAGAAAGTTTGTTGCTAATCATGAGTTTTTTGTTGCTTGGAACAGAAAAGAGAGGCTCCACCTGGTGAAAAGCCAGAACCAGTCCGCACTCATCTGCGTAACATGATTATAGTGCCAGAAATGATTGGAAGCATTATTGGTGTGTACAATGGTAAGACCTTCAATCAGGTTGAAATCAAGCCTGAAATGATCAGCCACTACCTTGCTGAGTTCTCAATCTCATACAAGCCTGTCAAGCACGGTAGGCCTGGTATTGGTGCCACCCACTCTTCGAGGTTCATTCCTCTTAAGTGAGATCCTTTCCTGCTGTCTAGATATCTAATCGTGTTGTTTCTGAAGACTTTGATGCCGATCAAATTTTTGCTCATTACTATTCAGTTTTGTTTATGTTTCGACTTGTGTTAATTACTCTTTAGATGGAAGTTAAATTTACAGTTGGGGTTTCAGACGAATGATCTCAATTTTCTATTTAATGTATGAGAATTTGAATTTAAATCTGTGTTTCGTTAGTCACAACTTATATCATATTACATGATGTGTACAATTAGAGGCATCAATATGGTTAGGAGGTTTGATTTGCTAGCCAATTACGAGTTTGTGTAAGCTGCCAGGTTTGTATTGATTGAAACCCATTAGAATTGTCACTGCTCTCCAGAACGCATTAGAATGGAACATGATTTATATGAAGATATGGAATTGGGAATCAAATCAATGAAACTTGGCTCATGAGACGAACGCTATTAACAGTGGACTTGGCCTCTGAATGAAGGCATTAGGATTCAAAGCAACAAGCGGGTTTTGTTATTTAACCTTGCCAATTTGGATAGGTCAAAAATCAGTTTTATGGAGCATTACTTCTCTGTATAATTATTTTATGTGGTTTTAAGTGATTATATGAAGAAGTAGGGCCTATTTAAAGTCACTGCCAAACGATGTTATAAGCACCGATACTTGAATTGATGGGTTCTTCATATGAATTTAACACATTTTACCAAATTTGACCCTAAAGTGGTCATGGCAATAGAGTGGTCAATCTGACAACGCTGCGTTATTGGTCGTCTCACCATGAGGATAAATAGTCTCCATTTTGGACTGTCAAATAGGCTGTAGTTTCCCAGTCTCCTCCTTTTCAAAGCTTCATCTGGTCTATAGCATTTTCCACTCCTCATGTAGGCGTTGTTTTTGCAGCTTGATTATGTCAGCCAAACTTAAAAAGGGATGCAAAATGGCCGACTTCGGAAATTATTGTATGATACTGAAATGTGATTAGAATCTTGATCCTGAAAGAGTTGACACACTTAATATGATGGGGAAATTTCAAGCCAGTTTCCACCCCTCCGTTGGGGGCTCTTTTATCATTAGTTTATATATTTTTTCACCTAATACAAATAGCTCATCAGCCATTCGTATATTATTACACCATCCTTATCTTAATCCTCGTGCTCAATTAGAGTATAATAATACAGTTTCATGCTTGGAAGTTAGTCAAATTCACGACATCAATTTTTCAATCCACTAAGAAACAAAAATGGACCCATTTATTTTCATTTTCACCCCAAATCCAATACTAAAGGTCAAAAGTGAAGCCAACTGAGCTGACTTTACGCTAGCAATCAATCAGAGCTGCTTTTCATGGGGAAAGAATTCAATGGATCTTCTTCCCCTCACCTGCCTGGAAATGAAAACCGAAGTTTCCTCTCAGCTTCGTAGAGGGTTTCTTGCAAGGCCTCTTCTATCTCCGCGGCCCCAATCTTTCAACAAGTACAATAAAATAGAGGAAGTTCAGAATTATATATAAAAAGGCCGCGAGGGGTAACTGGTGAGAAAGACCACGTGTGCATTTTGCTATATTTCAATTTGGGAATAAGACTGCCCTTTTCTATTGATATCTTCCTATCTATTTCCATGCATAAAGCTTTTAGACGTAGGTGTCATTGTTGGCCAAGAAACAGAAGGTGGTGTGTCACTCCAAAATAAAATAAAATAATGAAGTCGGTATCATATCATATGTGATAAATATTTGGGATTTTGGGTTTACTATTCAACCTTGATTGGTAAATAGTGAGAGTGATATGTGGTTGAAATTAGAGAAACGTGGAGAGTTCGAGAGTCGAATTTCAAGTTATGTTAGGCATATACATGACTCCATGTATGTTTAATTTTATCCCTTAACTACACATATAATACTTTGTGATTAAATGGGCAATTATATAACCTCCTTTCTTTTTCTCAAATCTAATTTTAACTTCTAAATAAGAAAAAAAAAAAATCAAATCAATTAATAGAGCTGAAATGTAGAAAATATGCAAGGAAGACAGCTCATGAGAAGCAAGAAGGCAATGTCTTTTAGCAACCTTATTCCAATTTTGAAGAGCAAATTTGTTTCTTTTTTCTTTTATCTTGATGACAAGGGAACAAATGATTTGAACTCTCTAATTTATCAAGGCTTGCTAGCATTTGAAGAAAAGAACCAGAAAAAAAATAATTGTAATACTTTTGTGAGGGAGAGAGAGAGAGAGAGACCTTGGTTTCAATTTCCAGCTCTGCTGAAAACTCCTGGGCGGAGAAATTAGATTGAACATTTCTGGCTTTCAACCCCAAATATTGCAAGCACCTAAGAACCTCCAGCATAGAATCAACCCCTGATGTTGGATTAGCCACCCTTAATCTAATCTTGCTCCAATTCACTCGCTCCTTTTCGTTTGCCACCAAAATGGCTTCAACCTCCATGTTCCTCTTTCTCAGCTCCTCCTTATACCTCTGCAGTTGCTGAATATTCATGGCTGTCATTTGCACAATCCAGTTCTTATCACTCTGCAAACATGCAACACAAATTTTTTTAGTCCAATCACACGAAAAAAAGTGCAGGATGACAATTTTGGAGTAGTGAGACAGCTCTCAATAATTTAATTTAATTGATTAAACACCGACCTTGGCTCCAGTTGGCAGCATGGAATGCAAGGCCATGTAGCTCTGCTTCTGCTTCTCCCTCCTCATGCGCTCGTTGAGCATGTGGCGAAAACCGCGTTCTCTGCAGTCCTCTCCGGTTACGATTCGGGCAGTTGCAGGTGCCCAACTTTTCCTCAGGAACTGTACCATCCTCTTGTTCACGTTCATGGAGTTAGGAGGCTTATCAAGCCCTTTTTCAGTGATGGGTCTGCTTGTGTAGGGCACAAAAGCTCTTTGGTTTAGTACTGGAAGACTCTCATCCAACAAAAACTCACCTTCCAGTGCTTCAAGGATATATTGGTCCATGTTCATCTTCTTTTCTTCTCTCTCTCCGTCTCCGTGTTTGTGCCGGGAACTTCAAATTTCAATTGTGGCAGTTAATATATAAGGCTCCACTTCCGGAACTGCATTTTCTTTTCTCCAGTTAAAAAGCATTTAACACGTGGTCAACTATCTAGTTTTGGTCAAGGAGACTTTTTTTCAAGTTTTTTTTTTTCTAATTTTTTTTTTTTTCAAGCGTGTATGGCCATAGAGGGGACTTCGTGGTCAAAAGGAGACATCACGCAACTTGCATTGGGGTGTCAAAACTTATCGGCTTGGGGGTCGCTTTGTGGCTCCAAGTCTTTTAACCCATCCATGAAATCTAAAATACCAATCATTCATTTTTAGTCCAAGTTGTTTCCTTGGAGGAAACTTGGCATATATAGTTTTTCTTTTGTTGCTTTCTGCTACATAGCTCTGTGTTTTTCTGGACGAAAAAACTTAAGGGAATACTTCCCTCCTTATTATATAAGTAGGAACATTCTTGCCAATAACAGCATAATATGTGTACATAAGTTTTTCTTTTTGTGTTTTTAATGAATATGTGTTGAACTGTGATTCTCAAGACGGGAGAATATCCTTTTACAAAGAAGGAGGCAAGTAATATCCAAAACTTAAACTTGATCACATCAGCAATTGTATAGCAAAAATACATTAGGGTGAGAATAGACAATTATGAATTATATACTAAGGAACAGCCAGGGCCTACTGATAAGGTTTAGCATCTTGAATATGCAAGAGTAGCTTGGCTGTTTGATTGAATGATTTCAGAGGGGAAAAAAAACAGCTATACAACCATACAGACTCAGAATTCTTTCTGCATCCAAAATATTTAGAACATACATTTCAGAAAAATTACAAGTTACATCAAATTTTGCTTGTTTACTTGACCGGCACTCAGTCGAATGGATCAATAACATAGTTATTTATAATTTTAACATATCAGGCCACAAAGCCAAGTTTCTTGGCAACTACTTTGGCCAATGCAACAGCTGCAACAACCTTGCCCAATAAAACCAGTTTCTTATCCTGATCAATTGTAGAGCCTAATGGCAACTCTGAGCCAGAAGAAGTCTTCATCTTCTTATGTACATGCATATATTGGTCACAATGCAGAACCTTAAAAAACTCATCCAGAGTCCTCACCCACCAGATCCGAGATGCAGAAATTCCTTCAAAGAAAGCTAAGTGACTCCCATGCTTTGTGGTGGTCAAAACAACATCATATTTTCTCTACATTCACCCAAAGGAATGGCTTCTCTGGTGCAGATTGGATCATCCAAGGCACTGATACAAAGCAGAGGCACACACACATTGCACACATAAATGGAGCTGCTTGTGCTCCTATGAAAAGTGTCCACAGTCTCAAACTTGCCTACATCACAGGTAGCATGGTAATGCCGAATGCAACGCATCTTCCCATCCCAATTCGCAAGCCGGGAATAGCACTGCTGGTGTAGCTGTGAGTACCATTAAAGGCCAAGTGTTAGAGCTTTGTCATAAAACTTCTGCAGCAGGGTACGGCGAATGAATATGTCACCAATGAGAAAGTCCCATGGATTGGAAATGGCTGCAGCTCCAGAAACTGGGGCATTGTCTCCATCTTCTCCAAGGTACTTGACCAAGATGTTGGCACCTAACACATACTCAATGTCAGCAGAAACATCTACAAAAAACATCGATATCGAGATAAGTTATATGGAAATTTCGAGTGAAATGTACTACTCTAGAAGAAATTAGATGATGGAAAATTGATTGTAATCACCTATGCTTGTTCCAATGAGAAACAACGGAGCCTTGGGATGCTTATGGTGGAGGCGATTGCAGACTTCATGAATATCGTTGGTCCATCCACAATTGTAAACCAAGTCTGAAGTAATTGGAACACCACCAAGTTCTCTGTGGTTGCTGATCACTACATTCCATCCCATTTTGGCCTTGTTGAAAGCAAGATGTCTTATGTAAGAAGATTGAGAATCACTGGTCAGTCCAGGAAGCACTACTACAATAGGGGTTGTGTCATCTTTAGGCAACACATAAGAACTCACTGCCCAATCCAGTGCAATAGTACCACCATCCGACAGACGAAATAGTTCTCTTTGGTAAGTGACAGCTGGAGGGTTGCCAAAGAAATTGAGGAAAAAATTCTGCAAATGAGGGCTCGTGAGCCATGGTGTGGCCAAGTACCGGCCATGGAGAACATGACACCTGGAAACCACGCTGCGGTGTGGGAGTCGGAGTTGTATGTCAAGTCGACAGGGTAGCCTCTGGATCCATTGAAAATGCCTTGGAGGAAATGGAAGTCGAAGTAGATGTGGAGGAACACAAAGGAAGTGATGAGAAAGCCTAACAAGTAATGCCAAATTGGTATGAGAGTTGCAGCCTGGACCAAAAGCTCATAGGGGTTGGCAGAAGTTTCATGGAGGCCACTAAACCTAAAGCAATCCATGTCTTTGTGGGGAGGAAAATTGGATTGAATTGAATGGCTCTGATCTCCAGTTTCTTATGTGGTTTATGAAATAATATAGAGGCTCAAAATAATTGAGATTGGAAGCATTAAAAACATAGTTGTTGAAAACTAATGCTTTGGGACTAAGGCCTTAGGAATTCTACATAATTGAGATTGGAAGCATTGATGAGGACTATAATTAATATATATTAATCTAATTAAAACCACTTTGATAGCATAGAAGATGAACGACTAAACCGAAAAGAGAAGATGAAACACATGCCTAAACTCATTAAAACCACGCAATTCCATGAATTTATCAGAGCAATGCTTTATATTCCATGAATTTATTAGAGCAAAAGCTTACTTAGAGCATCCATAATCATGCTCTTTATTTTTTAGTTAAATTTAGCTAAAAACATATAAAAGTTATTTTAAGAGCTCTCTATAAAATTTAAACTCTGTTTACACCATAATCAATCGAGCATATCCAGTATCAAAACGACTGGTACCAAGGCAGACACGCTTTCTCCCCTGCTGAAATACCCCGAAGGGACACACAGACAAACCCTTAGAAAGTGAGTGACTTCATCACCTTCTAACTGGCTAAAGGAAGACACTCTCCTGAAGCGGCAAATACCTACCGAAGCTCTCGACTGCCGAACCTAATTTCCATGGACACATGTCACCTTTGCAGCAATTTGCACAAAGTCCCACATCGAAACTTTGTGCAAAAATCTCATTTTCACTTCCCCTATAAATAGGGAACAATGCCCAAGTAAAAAATGTAACTATTTTCTCATCTTTACTGTTACTCTGCCAAAATTACCACATATAGCTAACTTGAGCATCGGAGAGCCTTCAGTAGGCACCACGCTGGTGTTCGAAGCTTAACGACTGCTTTTTCTTCTTCATTGTCTTTTGCAGGTTCTCTGAATACCGAAGGTACACAGCTTCTCCCTTGCTAAAGATATAATACTCATCTACCTAAGTTGACCCTCCCAAAAAGAGCATCAACAAACTCCAATCATGCTCTCTAGTTTAGGGAGTTATAAATGTTATAACTCTTTTTTAATTGGTCAATCTCTATTAAAAAATAATATAAAAATAATAAAAATAAATTAAAGGTTTGAAATACTCATTAAATAAAGCAGCATTAAATTATAGGGAGCCATTAGAGTTCTTTCTCTCTCCTCAAGTTTAAGAGCTCTTTGATGTCTCCCTATTTTAGGAGATGGATAGGGAGCATGGTTGAAGTTGTATTTTTCCAAATCCTCCCTAAAATTTATCTAAGGAGATGGTTTAGGGAACTCATTGTGGAGGCTCTTACCAACCCTATTGAGAAAAATAAGAAAGAAAACTTAGTGCCCATTTTGTATCCCAGTCTGTATGAAACCAAAGCGTAAATCTTTCATTATCAATAATGAAGCTTGTGAAGCTGTAGACAGAAGTAAGTGAGGAAAAATATCCACCGGGATTGAAGAATCATGTTCATTTACATAGAATGCTTCTTCAGCAAAAGTGTAACACAAGTTTGAGGCCTGAAAACATGAATATGCTCTACAAACCAGCTACATCTAACTCCTCCCACAAGAACTAAAAAACATGGCAAGAGATCATGACAGAAACTTGTGTACCAAAAAACTAATGTAAAGTTACATATACGTTGGCCTCCCAAAATTGTCTGTACAATATGCCAAGCAACCAGGATGCTATTCCCACAACCCTTTCGACAATTTCTGAATGCTGTTCTACCAATGGTTTACATTCAGTTGATACCATCATTGTAGGGAGTCATGTTCCTCATCCTGGTCCAATCCAGCACATGAATTCGTCGGCACTGCATGCAAATGGTGTTGAGGAACTTCCAATTCTGTTTGAGAATCCTGATTCTCAAAATATGGAAAATTGGTTTCCAGGTGAGGATTGCAAATTGAGTAATTGCCTTCATCTTCACCTTCATTTTCTCTGTTATATGTTTCAAGATAAGCATCTACTTCCTTCAAAAGGAGAACAAAAGGATTAAGATGTTAGAACAACTGGTTTAACTAACAAAAAGAGTAAACTTAGAAGATCAAGTAAATACAAACCTCAGAATCCTCATCGTCAGTAGGGTAAGAAGAATCTAATTTGTTGTACAATGCTTCATCTCCTTGATCTTTCACACTATCCATTTGTTCCTATCAATGTGAAACATAAGCCACTTAGAATGAAAAGGGAAAAGGTGGGTTGTATATATACTTCTCCTGCCATTTAAAATAGTTAAGACTTGTAATAGCAATAACTAAAATGTATAAAGGGGCATACTATTTCGGATCTAAGTGTGTCCGCTTTACTCTGCACAGCTGAAATATGTTTTAGAAGAGCCTGTTCAACAAAGAGAAAAATAAGTCAGGACCATTATTGTTCACAAAAACATATCAAGCAATAAATAATAAAGCCTCCTACATGTAGGGGCAAATCACTCCGAGCATATGGGTCATAATATCTTATGAAACCAGGAGCTATTAGCATTCAAATTTTTAGTGATACCTCCTGTCTTTGAAGTTCAATAGAGCGTGCCAAAGCTTTCCTTTTTGTCAAAAGATTCTTTGGCCTCAATGTAGAAGGTCGGTGATAGTCCTTTCCTCGGTACACAATTATAGCAAATTTTTTGGAAACTTTGTCTACTGAAACCAAGACACCTCCACTCTCTGCTTCAAGTGCTAATGCAATATTTTTGACCTGTTCAAAAGTTTTAGCATTCACCATTATCTTGACCAACTCCCGGTACTTCCAGTGCAAATGCATGTTCTCCACTGTACCATCAAATACTCCACGTCTACCTGAAGAAATCAAGTTTCGATAAGTAAACCATAATAAAATCACAGCGTGATAAATTGGTAGATGGAGAATTGTTATACCAAGCAGTAAGAAAGCTTTCATCCTTAACCCAAGCTTACGAAACATAAACCTCTCCTCATCAGTAATGCTTTCTGGGTCTGCTTGCTGCTTGGATGGTTTCAAAGATTCCTCTACCTTAGATAAGGCTTGTTCAGCTCTCATTAGCTTTCGTTCAGCCTAACAGACAAAATTCATAAGTTCAAAGGAAGCGAAATTCTAGCACTGGAACAGCGTGATATAAAATAGCATATTAAGTATTCAAAGGGACTTGTGACAGAAAGACTTTTTGTTAGACTACAAGATGTTTCTTATACTAAATCCAATAAGAATTTTGCAAAACAATCCCAAGTTTCTGTACTTACAAAGGAAAGCTTTCGTTCAAGCTTTCTGACCAGATGGGCATGCCTTAATATGTCTGCTTCTCGCATAACTTTTTCTTTATCCAACCTCTTTCCCCACTTAGCATCTGCATCCAAAGTCTCTCCAAGTGTACCAGCGGTACCAAAGTGTTGTGCTACTTCAACATTTGGTATGAACATGGCTGAAGCTCTCAACCTTGCCTGTTCCTCTTCATCTTGAAGGGATTTTGCCAATCTCTCCCGCTCCAGTAACGCTTCAGTGACATCTGGTGACAAAAAATTCTTCCCCCTATAGAAGACCAAGAAGTCCTTGTTTCGAGATAGCATGACACCCCCCGTCAATCTCTGCAGCAAATAAATAACATTTAATTGTATAAATATGAATTAAGAACACACATTAGCTAATATGAACAGGTGTAAATATTGAGTGATGAAGTGATTTATTACCAATTATTTACAAATGAATATATGTAGTGATAAACTAGCCTTTAATATTCAATGTTAACAAACCATGCATGTTATAAGTAGCAATTGGAAAAAACTAACCAGAAGACCCAGAACCTCTAATCTTATTGTAAAGGAATAACCTTATCTACAGAGATGCCATTCCGATGCGAAAACATATAGATATACACTCCAGACAAAAGGATGAACACAGAAGAAAAAGAATTTAGGAAAACAAAGAAAACTACTTTCTCTGGCACACCTGTAAAGCATTTCTGAAAGTAACAGCACACAGAATTATAATTTTATGTTTAAGAGTTGATTTGGTTAATTCCCACAAAATAGGCAATGAAGAAAACATTGACTAAATAACAGTCGGAACGATATTATGGAAGGATGAACAAGACAGACATTGCATTGCACTCGGTAAGCCCTTAGACAAAAATAAATTTATTTCTCAGTTTCCTTAAAGGATGTAGTCCTTTTCTGATGTAAAACTTCTCCCAGTGAGTCAACTTACTTTCATACTACTAATAAATAATCTCTAGCAAAAGAGTTGGACCTGGCTAAACTTGTCTTTTTCTTTATCTCTCTCTTAATAAGTAGCCAATTGGCCAACACTACAAATGTAATCTGCCAAGAATATCATATTCCAGTTCCCAGTTGCCTGCTAAAATATTCATATGATAGATACTGATAGCTGGACTCAATAACTAACTATATGAGGTACTATTCACCCATTGATTTAGAAACTCAGCACACCAATTTTGAGTTTAGCAGTTGAATGCAACATAAGTACGTGGCAAGGTGCACCTTGACAATAATTAGGTAGGAGTGAGTCATAAATCGAACCGATTCCATTACCTTTATGTCTTCAGCCATTCTCTCACTAGTAGTCAGCTGAACACCACGTTTCAGTGCAATCTTTGCAATCAAACTTTTTTCCCATAATTTAGCCATGGCCACTGCTAGACCCTGGAGCTGTCTGCTTCGGCCTACAGACAAAATTCATACAATAATCAAATAAGCATCTTGTCAATTATGTGCAACACAGGAAAATGCATACCTAAAGCAAAATGTGGTGGAAGAACCCTAGCCAGCCTTCTTAAAGATGTTGCCTCCTTTAAACCAAGGGTAGATCGCACTCCATAAGGAAGTACTCTGAAGGGAGGCTGGTAACCAGGAACTATCCCCGGGAGCATATCTGCATCTACAGGTAATGGATCGCATCCTGGCCAATCTTTGAATCTAGGGCCTAAACTATCTAAAAGTTTGTCTACTTCATCTTCATACTTCACTTCTGCCAATTGTTCTGTGTCTTCCTTCTCCTGGGAAGTATTCTCTGACTTTTCTTGGGGTGTTTTTACATTACTATAAGAAGCAAGCTCAGCAAAGTCTCCCACAGATTTATCAGCAACAGTTGGTAAGGGTGTGGAAGAAATGTCATGTTTCTTGTATATCCGCTTGTTTAGTTTTACTGAAGGAACCTCATAGCTCACACCTCTGTACAAAGAAAGGGATGTGCCAGACCTCCAAATCACCAAACCACCAGTTTTTCGCTGATCATAACAACAGAAAACAAAATTAAATTAAAAACAAATTGGATAGGAACAACCAAGAAATTCTCAAATATGCTATTCTAAAAACTTTTACTTTTTTCTTTCTTTATTTTTGCTTAATGAAAGATTTCATAACAGAAAATAAATACCAAGTGAAAAGGCAAAAAGGAAAGCTTTTAATTCAGATAATTTCAAGCCTACAAAAGCTGTTTGTCAAACAATTTGGACAAGAATCTCTACCTTCAACATCCACCAACTAAGGGACAAATAAATGTTTAGATATTTGTGTTCAGTTCCACTGACCAATCAACATAGTTCAATAGTGAAGAAAATTCCTTGAGCTTCAAATTCTAGCTCCATTTTCTAAGCATACATTTAAGAACCGGAGGCAGCCCTCCATTTTCTACTGGACATGAAATTCTTGCAGAGATGTAAAATAAAAGTTTTCTTTTATACTTTCTGTGTTTTATGCCTATATATCCTTTTGACAAAAAAAAAAAAAATTCCTGTATATCCTTTCAATTAAAATCTAATCAATAATTACAGCTCAAAATATGATAAAATAGATGTAAATTTGTCGAATATAAAGAAATTAAAACAAAATAGCATAAACAGAAAGCTGTAACTAAAATCATAAGAAGCAAACCTCTAATATCTCATGCATTCTCTTCATGTTAAGAGCTGGTGGTCCTTCAATTTTCAATCTCACAATCTCTGAAGTCTTCCATCTCTCATGTATCATCTCCACTACGGCTTGAGTAACACCACCACCACCAATCCTAGTCTTGTGCTTCTTCTGAAATGTCAAATTCGTTAACCTCCTCAACTCTGACTCGGGAAGCGTCAATTCTGCCAATGAAGTCCTACTCTTCCTCCTCACTGAACCCTCTTCTTGCTTCTCTTCCTCTTTTGGCTTTTCCCATGGAAACCTCACCTTACCATCACCTCCAAACACATTCTCTATCCCTAATGGTGATTCCTCCGAGAACCCACCTCTTGAATTTGGCAACATTCCTTCCTCAACATAAAATATATCCTCCACAGAACCTTTCTCAATCACTCTGTCTCTCACCTCCCCTTTATTCTCATTACTATCATCAACGTACCCAAATTTCTTCAATTTCTCAACAATCTTCTCCATTGTACTACCACTACTATTTCTACCCCCACCGCTATCACCCTCAGCATATCCTGAACCACTCAAATTCCCGCTTTCACTACTCTGATAGTCCAACAGAGCCCGGGGTGGCTTTGGGCGATTATGTTTGTGGGATTCATTCCATTTATCAATCCAACTACTGCTAGAAAAATTCTTCTTGGGTTTATATTGAGAAATGGGTTGATTTTTCCTAACAAAATTTGATTTCCTTAGTGGGTTTTGCTCAGGGTTTAAGGTAGAGCTGATAGTGTAGTGGGTGGCATAGAAAGTGTGCTTTTTGAAAGGAATGGAGGAACCGCACCTGAATAAATGGATGTGGGGGCCATGGAACTTTGAGAAGGAGCTCTGGAATGAGTCGAATAAGCTCGTTGGGTAAAGTTGACGACTGGGCACAAGAGTCATCACGGAATAAAGAGACAGAGGTGCATCAATTTAGTGAAAATGTCGAAACTAAACAAACACAATTGATGGATGAAACTGTGAGATTGTCGAGGGTTTTGTGAGGTTTTTGGGGGTTCAACCGATAGACTAACGAACAGCGTAACTTCTTCTTCTTCCTTTATTTTGTGGCTATGTTGCTAACTTCTTATTATCCATGGCGGGGGAGTAAATATCTAAAACGCTGTTTGGCAGCACTTGTACCCTTTTTTTTAAATTAAAAAAAAAAAGAAAAAAAAGAAAATGGATTTTCCATTTTAAGGTTTTTGATGGAAATCCTCTTTAATTTGTCCCCAAATTACAATTTGGTCATCTAACTAAATCATTTGATCAAATGGTATTCCAACTCTCTCTATCTCTATTAGAGGGACTAAATTTTAATTGGTAGGTTCAAATATGAGATTGGGTGTTTGAGGCTTGCAATTGAGATTGGATGTTTAAACATGGTATTACAAATTGAATGTATATATAAGAGGCTTGCAATTCAAATGGTTAAGAATTTACTCAAACACTTGAGATCTTACATCAAAGAGGAGACCTAGAATTCTTATAGCAAATTATCACTATTACTACCACAAACTGAATCTATTAACCACAAACTGAATCTACTAATCAATCTTGCAACTTAATAAAAGAATGATTATATTATGCCATTTCTTCATTTCTCATATCACTAAATTCTTCTTCCCTCTCAATCTTGAAATAAATAAAAATGTGTGATTCATAGTCACAAGAGACTGCTACATGGGAGAAACGAGAAATAAACAAAAAAGTGTGACTCAGACTCTGAGAGACGGCCAATGATGCACAACAAGAACTTGATTGTCAGCGATACATAGGAATAACGTAACTGTCAGTGATACACGAGAATAACGTTACTGACAATTATATACAAAAAGAACGTTACTGCAGTGATACATGAAAAGAACGTTACTTGTAGTAATACACGGAAAAGACACACGGATTTTTAAACCACAAAATGCTTGATTTTCATTTCCATTTTCAAAGCTATGCCTCCCTTTTCAACAAATACGAGTGTAAAATTTATCTAAAAATTTCAAATCAACTATATAATAATAAAAAATTCCACAAACAAATTTCATTAACAATTTTACCAAATATGATTAAACTTGCCTTGGTTGTGTTCTTCTTCTCCTTCTTTTTTAATAAATGTTTTATTTATTAAAGTGTTGACTTAAGATGTATTGGAAAACAAGAAAACCAATATCAATTGTGTTAAGGAAAAAAAAAAAAAACGAAATAGGATGAATAGGTGGCAACCTATTAAATTGGTCTTATCCGATATAGGGGTTACGATGACCAACTTGCCAAACATCCCCTAGCAGCTCATTATAAAACAAAGCACCTTGAAAGAGCAAAACTGCACACACAGTGCTGCGTGGTCTCTCACTCATTCAAACTCCGTGAAAAGCCTTCCATTTCTTCTTACCCATCAATTTCGTCCCACCTGTGGATCTCTTTCAGAGCCCCTGTAAGTTCTCTATCGGGTTTTCTTCTCAAATCGTAACCAGGTTTTTACTCTTAAGCCATCTTTGTTGATCTTTCGCAAATTTCAATATCCTCAGATTTGTAATTTTTGTCTCATGGCCTTTGAATTTTACTTCTTTAAGATTAAAGTCATATGCGTTCAAGTATTTGTGAGCTCTCTGTATCTGGGTTTTTGAGCAAAATGACTTGATTGATAAAGCTTTGATTTGCAATGTGTATTAATGGAGTCATAGGAACTGCTCTGCATGTACTTGGTTAATGCATTTATGTTTGCTCTACAGATATCAGATATGAGAAATTATAAATTTTTAGGAGAAATGGAGACTTACAGAGAGAAGTTAGGATCTGATAAGCTAAAGGATTGTCTAGATGTTAAAGATTAGTTGGAGCAGAGAATTGTGCTTTCTACTGTTGAGAAATTGAAATTCTAAGAATCCTACTATTATTTCAATTACTGTAATATGATTATAACTGAGATTTTTTAATCAACTGTATATTTGATTGAAGGGAATTTAATGAGTTATACCCAACAAACTGAGTGGTGCTCAACTGTTTGGCTAGCAGTGCCGAAGAGGAAGAGATGCATCTCTTAAGAATGGATTTAGAGGTCTTTTATAAGAGTCAGATGAGAGAATGTATGTGGCCTTCTTGATTTCTTGTGAATGGATGATTCTTGAATGCATGTTATGTATCATGTTTCCCTCGTTAGCAAGGTCTTTCTGATAATTGTGTCTGATAGAAATAACGTGGCCCAATTTCTGAGTTGACTTTGACACCACCAGCAGGTTTCCACTTAGAAAATTCATTTAGCAGACTTGTACCAGTGATTTGGAAATT
Organism: Prunus dulcis; assembly: GCF_902201215.1. Lineage (NCBI taxonomy): Eukaryota > Viridiplantae > Streptophyta > Magnoliopsida > Rosales > Rosaceae > Prunus > Prunus dulcis. The sequence continues at coordinate 2,154,954 of NC_047650.1, read as the reverse complement.
TTAATTCCTGATTGAATATATACCTAGTTTGTTAGTATCTTATTACTGCTGTTGATACCGTGATACATATGATTCTGTATTTGCACCATTCCATTCGACCAGTCGATGCTTGATAGTTAATTTGCTCCCTATAGGCCACCGGTTCTATTATTTAGAGAGGTCCTCGTTTTTCATTCTCTGTTTTCAATTTTCTGGGGCCTTTGTTTTCCCTTTATGCGTTTCCTAAGAAGCAAGTAGATTGATTCTGAAACCTTTGTAACCTTGTTTCTTTTGGCCAGTTTTTGAAGTAGATCTGAACATGTTTTATGAAGTGGAACTGCTCAGGGAAGTGGCTGTCCTTGCTGAAAATCTAGACAGGGACAAACTTGTTTCTTCGAGGTTCATCGTAACACGGCTTTTGGAGGGTTTGTTAAGCGAGAAGGCAGACGAGGATCTTGGATACTTTCTTGCAGTCACTGGCATAAAGAGGATCGGCAAAGGAGAAGTTGTACACAACTCAGGAGATGTGTTCTTCCCAGTAGTTTTCAATTGTCGGATGTTCCTGCCTTGCAAGGGAGAGATCTTGGAAGGAGTCGTTGATCACGTACACAGACTTGGGGTTTTCTTGAGATGTGGACCTGTTAAATATGTTTTTCTTTCTGCTCGAAAAATGCCAAATTACCGCTATGTTGTTGGGGAAAAACCCGTCTTCTTGCATGATGACCTTGCGAGGATAGAGAAGGATGTTGTGGTTCGCTTCGAGGTGTTTGGAGTCAGATGGATGAGGAGGGAAGATATAACAAAGGAGTTTATGATGCTTGCCACTTTGCAGGGTGATTTGCTTGGTCCCGTTACTGGTCCTGATGGACTGGATTTGTAAAGATTCAAACTATATAAAGGTTGCTTTTGTAAAATTGTAATTACCTGATAGGAAGACTAGTTCAGTTTTACCCTTTAAGATGCTCATGGGCAATAGATCTTAATTTTCATTGTGATGTGGACATGAGCAGCAAAATGTATTCCCAAACTGGTGCTACAATGCTAAATTGGCATTTATAGTGGTAAAAAAACCTGGACAATTTGATTGGGAAGAGACTTTTTGAGTGTTTTAGTTACAAAAACATGTTTGCTACTAGTTATGTTCAGCTTTGACATTGGAAAACTGACTAAAGAGAATTATTCATGTAAATTATGAATTGACCCTCTAAATTCAACTCATTAACACTAATACTTAACCCGATAAAAGAGCGAAAATATATAAGGGAGTAATCAATCAAGCGTTCTTCTACACTACATTCACGTATTCAGTATGAACACAAAAAAATACCATATGTGTTGCACTGTTATGGTTCATTGAGAAGTATTTTCTATGGTAACACCAAAATTGGGAGCAAGGAACCAACCAAATTGACCCTTCAAATGACATTTACACCACTCGGAGTCAAATGTATTTACTCAATGGGAATAATAACTTAACAAATGTGTCCATGAATTAGAATGTATAATTGTTCTTTGTTGTAAAATAACCTGAGATATGTGCGAATTTTGAGCTGCACGTAAAGTAGACGAGACACAGTATTTAACGAGGTTCGGCTATGCCTACGTCCTCGGAGAGCAGCAGCAGTAACCTTTTACTAAATCAAATAATAGAGCTACAACTTTAGAGTTTGCAATATATGAGGCTTACTGAATTTTCTCTCTTTTCACTCACCCTCTTCCTTTCTTTCTTCTTTTCCTCCTCTTCTCCTCTTCTTTTTTTTTCTTCTTCTGATGGTCTTATTTATAGGCTGAGATACCTGCACCCGTGAGTCTACAGGTAAGAAACCTCCAAATTATCTTTGCTTAATTTCTTTGTGGGCCCCATAGATGTTTGCTTAGGCTCCACATGTTTATCTTTACAACACTCCCCATTGGAGACCACATGTCCTTAGATTGGTTGCCTCATTAAAACCTTGCTTGGAAAAACCCAGTGGGAAAAAAACCTAAGCGAAGGAAAAAGAGTACAACGTGCATATGTCCTATGTTAGAGGACTCTTGAATGCTCCCCCTGATTTTGCATGCTCCAACTTGATTGCTTGCAGAGTTGTCGTAATCCGATGCCATGCACTAACTTTTGGAATGTACATTTCGGCAATGATTTAGTGAAGAGATCTGCCAGGTTATCACTTGAGCGGATTTGTCTGACTTTGATTTCTTGACTCTTTTGGAGCTCATGTGTATAGAAAAACTTTGGTGATATGTGCTTGGTCCTGTCACCCTTGATATATCCTCCTGTGATCTGAGCAATACAAGCTGCATTGTCCTCATTCAGAATTGTTGGAGTGTCTGTTGTTGAGGGTAGGGCACATGTGCTTCGGATGTGATGGATTACCGACCTTAACCAAACGCATTCACGACTGGCTTCATGGAGGGCAAGTATTTCTGAGTGATTGGAAGATGTGGCCACTAATGTTTGTTTTGTTGAGCGCCATGAGATCGCAGTTCCTCCACATGTAAATACATACCCAGTCTGTGATCGTCCTTGATGTGGATCAGAGAGATATCCTGCATCAGCATAACCAATAATACTCTGGGCGTTGGTCGATTCACTGGAATAGAATAACCCCATGTCTGTTGTCCCACGAAGGTATCGTAGAACATGTTTGATGCCGGTCCAATGTCGCCTTGTTGGAGCAGAACTGTACCTTGCTAACAGATTTACTGAAAATGATATGTCTGGTCTGGTACATTGTGCTAGGTACAATAAAGCACCTATTGCACTAAGATATGGTACTTCTGGACCAAGGACCATTTCATCATCCCCTTTTGGACGATATGGGTCTTTCTTAGTGTCAAGCGATCGAACGACCATTGGAGTGCTAAGTGGATGGGCTTTATCCATGCCAAACCGTTTCAATACTTTCTCAGTATAAGTTGATTGATGCACCAAAATTCCATTAGCATTGTGCTCAATCTGCAAGCCAAGACAATATTTTGTCTTTCCAAGGTCCTTCATCTCAAACTCACGTTTGAGATAATCAACAGTCTTTTGAAGCTCTTCAGAAGTTCCAATTAGATTCATATCGTCGACATATACTGCCACTATCGCAAATCCAGACTCTGATTTCTTAATAAACACACATGGGCAAATAGGATCATTTGTGTATCCTTCCTTCAATAAATACTTACTGAGACGATTGTACCACATTCGTCCAGATTGTTTTAGCCCATATAATGATCTTCTCAATTTAACTGAGAACATGCCCCGTGGTTTATTTCTGGCTGCTTCAGGCAACCTGAATCCTTCTGGAACTTTCATGTATATATCTGTATCCAATTCTCCATACAAATATGCGGTAATGACATCCATGAGTCTCATTTCAAGTTTTTCTGAAACCGCCAAACTTATTAGGTAACGGAATGTAATTGTGTCCATTACTGGAGAGTACGTTTCCATATAATCAATTCCAGGCCTTTGTGAAAAACCTTGCGCAACGAGTCGCGCTTTATACCTTGAGATCTCATTTTTCTCATTGCGCTTTCTTGTAAATACCCACTTGTAACCTACAGGGTTCACATTGGGTGGAGTTGGAATAATATGTCCAAAAACACTCCTTTTTTCCAAAGAATTTAATTCTGCCTGGATTGCATCTTTCCACTTAGGCCAATCTTGCCTCTGTGTACATTCATTAATAGAGCACGGTTCAATATCATCATCTTTTATGATTTCAGCAGCCACTGAGAATGCAAATATATCATCGATGATCATCTCATTTCTACTCCACAATTCATCAATGGACGTATAATTTATGGAGATTTCTTGACTTTCAGGTACGGTTGCCACTTTAGGTGCACTTGTCTCACCAATGACGTTTTCCTTGTCAAGAAGTACCTGTCCCTCTTTAGGGGCATTTGAATTATGAATTGTGGGCTCTCTATTTATTTCATTTGGATTCATTTTGTCCATCAACTTCCTCTTTCGAGGAACTGAATCCTTTGAGCCTAGTGGTCTGCCACGCTTTAGGCGTGCAGCAGATGAACCATTTGCTGGCACATTGCTTTGTCCATTATGGACATCAATCCGTGCGGGTGCATTTGCAGCTGGGATATGAGATTTTGTCACCTTTGCTGCATCATTAAATGCATCTGGCATCTGATTTGCAATACTTTGGAGGTGAACGATCCTTCTCACTTCGTTTTCGCATTGAGCAGTATGAGGATCGAGATGAGACAATGTGGATACATTCCATGATAATTCATGTCGTTTTTCAGGAATGAGTTTGCCTTGTTCTTTAGACACAGATTTTTCTCCCCCTAATGGTGGGAAGATTGTCTCATCAAAATCACAATCCGCAAATCGTGCGGTAAAAATATCACCCGTCAGGGGTTCCAAGTATTTGATGATAGATGGTGAATCAAAACCAACATAAATTCCCAATCTGCGTTGAGGGCCCATCTTAGTACGTTGCGGTGGTGCAATAGGCACATATACCGCACACCCAAAAATTTTTAAATGTGAAATGTTTGGTTGATTTCCCAATACGAGTTGTATTGGAGAACATTGATTGTTGGCAACAGGCCTCAATCGCACAAGTGATGCTGCATGTAAAATGGCATATCCCCAAGCAGAAATTGGCAACTTTGTTTTCATTAGCAAAGTGCGTGCTATCAATTGAAGGCGCTTAATTAAAGCTTCTGCCAAGCCATTTTGAGTATGCACATGGGGAACAGGATGTTCAATATCAATGCCTAGTGACATGCAGTAGTCATCAAAAGTTTGAGATGTAAATTCACCAGCATTATCGAGTCTGATTGACTTAATGGGATAATCTGGGAATTGGGCTCGTAATTTAATTATCTGAGCCAAAAGCCTAGCAAATGCCATATTCCGAGTAGATAAAAGACAAACATGTGACCATCGGGTAGATGCGTCCACCAAGACCATAAAGTACCGAAATGGTCCACATGGGGGATGAATAGGTCCACAAATGTCCCCTTGAATTCTCTGCAAAAATGATGGAGACTCAACATCAACCTTTGGTTGTGATGGTCTGATCACCAACTTCCCTTGTGAACAAGCTTGGCAAAAGATGTCACTTGATAACATAATGTGTTTAGTCAATAAGGGATGTCCTTTAGAGTTGGTGATGATCCTGCGCATCATGGTGGATCCAGGATGACCCAACCTGTCATGCCAAAGCTTAAAAGCATTTGAGTCAATGGACTCTTGGTCCATGACACTATGTGCCTCAATTGTCCGTATGGTTGTGTAATACAACCCTGATGAGAGCTCACAAAGCTTCTCCAGTATACGCTTTTGGGTATCACTGGAGGTAATACAAAGATATTCCATGTTTTCCTCTTTCTTTGTTTCAACATGGTAGCCATTCAAACGTATATCTTTGAAACTCAACAGATTCCTTCTGGAGTTAGATGAATACAAAGCATCTGGAATGGACAGTATTGTTCCATTTGGTAACATAATTTGGGCTATTCCTGAGCCTTCAATCAGATTTGCAGGACCTGATATGGTTGTTACCTTTGCTTTTGTAAGCATTAATTTTGAGAAATACTTCCGATCTTGAAGGATCGTATGAGTAGTCGCGCTGTCTGCGAGACAAATATCTTTGCCATAGCCTTTGTTTTGAGGGCATCCATAATTTACATCCATGCCACCAAATAAGTAAAATAAGCTGAAATCAATAAAGAAGACAACATTACCACTTTTATTGGATTGAAATTTAAACAACACTTCAGCTAATACAAATAGTACATACAGGAATTTAATCTAATTCGGACTCATAACCTTCATTCCCTCTTTTAGTAACAAAATCAGAAACATCTAGATGCGTCTTGTTTAGCTGACGTGATATTTCTGATGAGCCATCTGTGGCTGGCGGAGCATGATCAATGTAATTTATCTCCACTTTCCTATTCTTAAGTGAAGCTTGATAGAGATCCGCCAAATGCCTGGGCGTACGACATGTGCGCACCCAATGTCCCTTTGCACCACATCTGTGACAAGGGCTTTCAACATTTCTAGGCACATGGCTCATCTGTGCCTTTCCCTTATTACGGGATGCATTTTTGCCATTCGTGGATGGACCACTCCTTGGACCTAAACCCTCTGAACGAGCACCACGATTTTTTCTATTTCCTTGCCAGGGGCCACGCTTGCCCCATCGCCCACGTTTGTGGATATTACCACGAGATGAAGTGGCATTCACTTCCTGAGATGCAGCATTTATTTCAGGAAGTGGTGCTGATCCCGTTGGGCGAGATTGGTGATTCTTTAATAATAGCTCATTATTCTGCTCAGCTAACAAGAGGCAAGATACAAGTTCCGAGTACTTCTTGAAACCGCTATGTCTGGATTGCTGTTGAAGGAGGACATTTGAAGCATGAAAAGTGCTCAGAGTTTTTTCGAGCATATGCTCCTCAGATATATTTTCCCCACATAGCCTCATTAATGAGGTAATTCTGTGCATAGCAGAGTTATACTCGGACACTGACTTGTAATCTTGAAATCTCAAGTGGGTCCATTCGTATCTAGCTCTTGGGGGAGTCACCATCCTCTGGTGATCGTATCTTTCACCTAGAGCTTTCCACAGAACCAACGGTTCATCAACCACCACATATTCGCTCTTCAGCGCTTCATGGATGTGGCGGCGAAGAAAGATCATGGCCTTCGCATTCTCTTCAGGCGAAGCATCATTCTCATCTACAATTGTTTGTCCGAGGCCATTGGCTCGTAGATGAATTTTGGCATCCAGGACCCATGATAAAAAGTTGTCCCCGGAAAGGTCCAAGGCAGCAAACTCTAGTTTTGCCAAATTTGCCATCCAAAACTTTAGGCTCGAGATCTGGGACATTAAGCCACTTATTAATAGGAATTTCAGGCCCTCATTATTCAGGTATATTAATTGATGATAAAAATAAAGTGCTATGAATTCGCTGGTATGTACGATAAACCCGCACCATACCTTAAATAAAATTAAATGTGCGGTAAAGTAAATTGCTTGTTGTATGGACGTTAATTCCGCACCATACTTTAAATAAAAGTAAATATACGGTAAAGTAAATTCCTAAAGTATGAGGGTTAATTCCACATCATACTTTTAATAGAAGTAAATGTGCGGTAAAGTAAATTCATAAAGTATGAGGGTTAATTCCACATCATACTTTTAATAAAAGTAAATGTGCGGTAAAGTAAATTCATAAAGTATGAGGGTTAATTCCACATCATACTTTAATAAAAGTAAATGTGCTTGTAAATGTGCTTGTATGAGCACTAATTCTGCTCCATACTTTTTAAATAAAAGTAAAGGCAGCTGTGTAGACGATAAAACCGCGCCACACCTTTAAATAAATATTGCCGTATGGGTAATAAACCTACTCCATACCATAAATAAAATAAATGTGGGGATAAAAACCTCCACCTAATATATATGAAGTGCATAATATATCATATATTGTTGGCAATATAACTGCGCCACTATTCAAGATATAATAGATGGGTTTTAAGATCACACCATCATTTTATTACAATAATTTGTATTACAACGCGATGGGTAAAAATTACACCACCATAAAATAACAGGACTGATTAAATAACTTAGAAATTACAAATTACGTTACAAAGAAGTAAATTAAACAAGCATGGATTAAACAACATAGAAATTGTGAGAACACAAA